>NC_069500.1:976873411-976908411 GCF_027579735.1 Bombina bombina | reverse complement strand
ATTTTGTGTTTGTTTTTTTCCCTTAAAGGCACAGTATCGTTTTTTATATTCTTTTTCACATTAAAGTGTTTTCCAAGCTTGCTGGTCTCATTACTAGTCTGTTAAACATGTCTGACATAGAGGAAACTCCTTGTTAATTATGTTTAGAAGCCATTGTGGAACCCCCTCCTAGAATGTGTACCAAATGCACTGATCTTACTTTAAATTTTAAAGACCATATTCTGGCTTTAAAAGATTTATCACCAGAGGAAATTGACAAGGGGGAAGTTATGCCGTCTAACTCTCCCCACGTGTCAGAGCCTATAACTCCCGCTCAAGGGACGCCAAGTACATCTAGCTCGCCCATTGCGTTTACTTTACAAGACATGGCGGCAGTTATGAATCATACCCTTACAGAGTTATTGTCCAAACTGCCAGGGTTACAAGGAAAGCGAGGCAGCTCTGGGGCTAGAACAAATACAGAGCTCTCTGACGCTTTAGTAGCTATGTCTGATATACCCTCACAATGTGCAGAATCCGAAGCAGGAGAGCTTCTATCTGTGGGTGATTTTTCTGATTCAGGGAAGACACTTCAACCTGATTCTGATATGTCTACATTTAAATTTAAGCTTGAACACCGCCGCATGTTGCTCAGGGAGGTTTTAGAAACTCTGGATGACTGACACGCCATTGTAGTCCCAGAGAAATGGTGTAAATTAGATAAATACTATGCAGTACCTGTTTACACTGATGTTTTTCCAATCCCTAAAAGGTTTTCTGAAATTATTACTAAGGAATGGGATAGACCAGGTGTACCGTTCTCTCCCCCTCCTGTTTTTAAAAAGATTTTTCTTATAGATGCCGCTACACTCGACTTGTGACAAACGGTCCCTAACGTGGAGGGAGCAGTCTCTACCCTAGCGAAGCGTACAACTATCCCTGTCGAGGACAGTTGTGCTTTTCTAGATCCAATGGACAAAAAAATAGTTACCTTAAGAAAATTTTTATTCAACAAGGTTTTATTCTCCAGCCCCATGCATGCATTGCCCCTGTCACTGCTGCTGCGGCCTTCTGGTTTGAGTCTCTAGAAGAGGCTCTACAGGTAGAAACCCCATTGGATGATATCCTTGACAAGCTTAAAGCACTTAAGCTAGCCAATTCATAGGTTTTGGTATTCAGGCACGTAGGGCGCTATGGCTCAAATCCTGGTCAGCTGACGTTACTTCAAAGTCTAAGCTTCTCAACATTCCCTTCAAGGGGCAGACCCTATTCGGGCCTGGACTGAAGGAGATCATTTCTGATATTACTGGAGGAAAAGGTTACGCCCTTCCTCAGGATAGGTCCAACAAATTAAGGACCAAACAGACTAATTTTCGTTCCTTTCGAAACTTCAAGAGTGGCGCAGCTTCAACTTCCTCTAATACAAAACAAGAGGGAAATTTTGCCCAGTCCAAGCCGGTCTGGAGACCTAACCAGGCTTGGAACAAAGGAAAGCAGGCCAAAAAACTGCTGCTGCCTCTAAAACAGCATGAAGGATCAGCCCCCAATCCGGAAACGGATCTAGTAGGGGGCAGACTTTCTCTCTTCGCCCAGGCTTGGGCAAGAGATGTCCAGGATCCCTGGGCGTTGGAAATTGTGTCCCAGGGATATCTTCTGGATTTCAAAGCTTCTTCCCCAAAAGGGAGATTTCATCTCTTACAATTATCTGCAAACCAGATAAAGAGAGAGGCATTCTTACATTGTGTTCAAGACCTCCTAGTTATGGGAGTGATCCACCCAGTTCCAAAGGAGAAACCAGGGGCAAGGCTTCTATTCAAATCTGTTTGTAGTTCCCAAGAAAGAGGGAACCTTCAGACCAATCTTAGATCTCAAGATCCTAAACAAATTTCTCAGGGTCCCATCCTTCAAGATGGAGACTATTCGAACCATCCTACCTATGATCCAAGAGGGTCAATATATGACTACCGTGGACTTAAAAGATGCTTATCTTCACATTCCGATACACAGAAATCATCATCGGTTTCTCAGGTTCGCCTTCCTAGACAGACATTACCAGTTTGTGGCTCTTCCCTTTGGGTTTGCTACAGCACCAAGAATATTTACGAAAGTTCTAGGGTCACTCCTAGCGGTCCTAAGGCCGCAGGGTATAGCAGTAGCCCCTTACCTAGACGACATTCTGATACAGGCGTCAAATTTTTAAATCGCCAGGTCCCATACGGACATTGTTCTGGCATTCCTGAGGTCTCATGGGTGGAAGGTGAACGAAGAAAAGAGTTCTCTATCCCCTCACAAGAGTTTCTTTCCTAGGAACTCTGATAGATTCTGTAGAAATGAAAATTTACCTGACAGAGGCGAGGTTGTCAAAACTTCTAAATTCCTGCCGTGTTCTTTATTCTACTTCTCGCCCTTCAGTGGCTCAGTGTATGGAAGTAATCGGCTTAATGGTAGCGGCAATGGACATAGTGCTGTTTGCCCGCCTACATCTCAGACCGCTGCAACTTTGCATGCTCAGCCAGTGGAATGGGGATTACACAGATTTGTCCCCTCTACTAAATCTGGATCAAGAGACCAGGGATTCTCTTCTCTGGTGGCTATCTCGGGTCCATCTGTCCAAGGGTATGACCTTCCGCAGGCCAGATTGGACAATGACAGATGTCAGCCTTCTGGGCTGGGGTACAGTCTGGAACTCCCTGAAGGCTCAGGGCTCGTGGACTCAGGAGGCACTGCTTCTGATAAACATTCTGGAACTAAGAGCGATATTCAATGCTCTTCAAGCTTGGCCTCAGCTTGCTGCGGTCAGGTTCATCTGATTTCAGTCGGACAATATCACGACTGTAGCCTACATCAACCATCAAGGGGGAACAAGGAGTTCCCTAGCAATGTTGGAGGTTTCAAAAATAATTCTAGGGGTTCACTCTTGCCATCTATCAACTATCCATATCCCAGGAGTAGAGAACTGGGAGGCGTATTTTCTAAGTCGGCAGACTTTTCATCCGGGGGAGTGGGAACTCCATCCTGAGGTATTTGCACAGTTGATTCAACTTTGGGGCAAACCAGAACTGGATCTCATGGCGTCTCGTCAAAACGCCAAGCTTCCTTGTTACGGATCCAGGTCCAGGGATCCCAAGGCAGCGCTGATAGATGCTCTAGCAGCGCCTTGGTCCTTCAACCTGGCTTATGTGTTTCCACCGTTTCCTCTGCTCCCTTGTCTGATTGCCAAGATCAAGCAGGAGAGAGCTTCGGTGATATTGATAGCACCTGCGTGGCCAGGCAGGACTTGGTATGCAGATCTGGTGGACATGTCATCCCTTCCACCATGGACTACTTCAGGGTCCTTTCAACCATCAATGCAATAGTCCAATTCGCAATGCAGGGAAAGAAACATACCCCTTAATTGTGACACCGGTGAAAATCCTCTAAAGTCAAAGGCAAGGTGGAAATTAGTGCTTGTTTATCACACACTTACCCCCTTCTTCACGGCTCTTGGTTCTGGGTGATGCCTGTGCCTCAAACAGCCGTGAGTATATTCCCACTTCAGGCGGACATCGATCAGTTTGCTACGCTCAGAGCCTCCACGCTCAATGAGCCTCTCCGTCTGTCGCCGCCTCAGTGACTCAACCGGCTCACGGGTCTGACGTCGCCTACCGGTGCCGGCTTGCGGGGGTAAGTGTTACCTGGTTATTCTCTTCAACCAAAGGTCCTTGCTCCTCCACCTTGTAAGGTTATTCGTAGCTTGAACTGGGTCACAAATTCCAAGGTAACTGCTGACTCCAAAGCAACGGCTTGCTTGCAAGTAGAAAAAAGGAAAGCTGGAGTCGCAGAAATTGTCTCAAAAATAGCTTTTATTCATCCATAAAAAACAGGATAACTGAGTGTACTGCCCTTCAGGTAATTACAAGCTTACGCGTTTCGGCTGTATGCCGTAGTCATAGCTCGCTAGTAACCTTTATTACTGATGAGCTTTAAAAGGGGTGTAAAAACATTTCATTGGCTGAGCGGCAGTTACCAATTTTAACTCCTTACTTTTTAACACACTACAATGTGTAAAGTGTCTTGTTTTTTTATTATCATTGTAAAATGTAAAATAAATTCAATTAATTATTGCATATGTTAGTGGCTGTATAACTGGAATATAATCATGATATGTAATTTGCGCCCTCTTTCGCCAACCTTTATATGGGTTGGTGGGAACTGTCCCGCATCTATGGAGATGGGAACCCCTTAAGGGAGAATATACAATTCTACCGGCGTTACATAGATGATTTGCTCCTGGTGTGGAGGGGAACAGTGGAAAGTGCCGAGACCTTTGTGAATTGGTTGAATGACAACGACTTTGGGTTGGAGTTCACCTTTGAACTAAATTAAAGCTCATCAGTAATAAGGGTTACTAGCGAGCTATGACTACGGCATACAGCCGAAACGCGTAAGCTTGTAATTACCTGAAGGGCAGTACACTCTGTTATCCTGTTTTTTTATGGATGAATAAAAGCTGCTATTTTTGACACAATTTCTGCTACTCCAGCTTTCCTTTTTTCTCCTTTCAACCATCCAAATCTAATTTCTCTGCGTCTGACTGCTTGGAGATTGAACGCTTGATTTTATCAAAGCGTGGTTTCTCTGAGTCGGTCATTGATACCTTAATTCAGGCTCGAAAGCCGGTCATTAGGAAAATCTATCATAAGATATGGTGTAGATATCTTCATTGGTGTGAATCCAAAGGTTACTCATGGAGTAAGGTCAGGATTCCTAGGATATTATCTTTTCTCCAAGAAGGATTGGAGAAGAGATTGTCAGCTAGTTATTATATTAAATTATCAGCTAGTTCCTTAAAGGGATAGATTTCTGCTCTGTCCTTTTGCACAAGCGTCTGGCCGATACTCCAGATATTCAGGCTTTTTGTCAGGCTTTAGTTAGAATCAAGCCTGTGTTTAAACCTGTTGCTCCGCCATGGAGTTTAAATTTAGTTCTTAAGGTTCTGCAAGGGGTTCCGTTTGAACCTTTGCATTCCATAGATATTAAACTTTTGTCTTGGAAAGTTCTGTTTTTAGTAGTTATCTCCTCGGCTCGAAGAGTTTCGGATTTATCTGCTTTACAATGCGATTCCCCTTATCTCATTTTCCATGCAGATAAGGTAGTGTTACGTACCAAACCTGGTTTTCTTCCTAAGGTGGTATCTAATAAAAATATCAATCAGGAGATTGTTGTTCCTTCACTATGTCCTAATCCTTCAAAGAAGGAACGTCTATTACACAATCTTGATGTGGCTCGTGCTTTAAAATTTTATTTACAAGCTACGAAGGATTTTCGTCAAACATCTGCTTTGTTTGTGGTCTACTCTGGACAGAGGAGAGGCCAAAAGGCTTCGGCAACTTCTCTTTCTTTTTGGCTAAGACGTATAATACGCTTAGCTTATGAGACTGCTGGCCAGCAGCCTCCTGAAAGAATTACAGCTCATTCCACTAGAGCGGTAGCTTCCACATGGGCTTTTAAGAATTTAGGCTTCTGTTGAACAGATTTGTAAGGCAGCGACTTGGTCTTCGCTTCATACTTTTTCTAAATTCTACAAATTTGATACTTTTGCTTCTTCGGAGGCTATTTTTGGGAGAAAGGTCTTACAGGCAGTGGTGCCTTGTCCCTCCCTTCATCAGTGTCCTATAGCTTTGGTATTGGTATCCCACAAGTAATGGATGAATCCGTGGACTGGATACACCTTACAAGAGAAAACAAAATTTATGCTTACCTGATAAATTTATTTCTCTTGTGGTGTATCCCGTCCACGGCCCGCCCTGTCATTTTAAGGCAGGTGTTTTTTATTTTTAAACTACATTCACCACTGCACCCTATAGTTTCTCCTTTCTCTTGCTTGTCTTCGGTCGAATGACTGGGAGTGGCAGTTAGGGGAGGAGCTATATAGACAGCTCTGCTGTGGGTGTCCTCTTGCAGCTTCCTGTTGGGAAGGAGAATATCTCACAAGTAATGGATGAATCCGTGGACTGGATACACCACAAGAGAAATAAATTTATTAGCTAAGCATAAATTTTTGTTTTTTAACACAGCGATCCTTTTAACAGGATTATTGCAGCAATCCAGAAATCACTCCTAGACGGCCGGTTTCGTTCTATTTGGAACTCATCAGTAGGAGATTTCTGGTTGCTGCATTGGTAAAGCTACTTTCAGGGTTAAACCAAAATCAAAATTATGGGGGAGATAAAAAAACAAATTAAAATCCTCCATGTCTCAAAATTAAATCAATGTAAATATTTGAATAGGAATAATTGAAGCAAAAAAACCTGAGAATTTGCATATCTTACCCAGAATTCTCTTGTACATTGGTAACATTGTATATGGAGTATTTCTGGGAAAAAGCAAGCGGGGAATCTTGCCTAGATGTGCTAATTTCCTATCCAAATATTTACATTGATTTAATTTTGAGACATGGAGGATTTTAATTTCAGTTTTTTACCTCTCCCATAATTTTAATGAGAAATATAGATAGACACACACACCGTAAGCCCAATTGACAGATGTCTTGTGTTTACATAACACACACACGGGTTCAGCTATTGGTTATCCTTGAAGCATCACTGCTATGAACGTGCTGATCACGCTGGATAAGCCCCGGCCCCTGTAGCCTGCAAAACTGGCTGGTGAGCTACACCAGTGATATATGGATGGGATCCTGGGTTAACTACTGAAAGTACACGGTCAGTAAATAAACCTCATATTGGCTTCCCACTCAGGATATAATGGTGCTCTGACATACTGCTTCCCAATTAATATACGGATAACTGGGTAAGTCCCCTATACTATCCTTTATTCTGGCCTTTCAGTAGCAAGCCTAATATAATTCTATGTTAAGACATTGCAGGCACACAATTATTTATATGCACTTATGCACATTATTGGTTAGGTTTATACATATATGTATATAAATGTTTCAGTTGTTCACTTTTAAATATGACTATTTTTTTACTGAAATATTTAAAGAGGTGTTTTTGTTATGGCACATATTCTGTTAGCATATTGTTGTCTTGATTAGTAAATTGATATACTAATAGGTTATCATGTAATTGGTGGAGCACTGTGGGGAGGGGCTTGTTTGTATTGTTTCACTGAATTTCTTTTGTTCGAGGGTGGGGTGAAGCCATTTATTATCAATCAACTGTGTTTACACTTTTTAAATCATAATGACAACAGAAACTACCCAAATGAACCCTGATCAAAAGTTTACATACCCTGGTGATTTTGGCCTGGTAACATGCACACAAGTTGACACAAAGGGGTTTGAATGGCTATTAAAGGTAACCATCCTCACCTGTGATCTTTTTGCTTGTAATTAGTGTGTGTATAATAGGTCAATGAGTTTTTCTGACAGATCCTTGCATTTTTTATCCAGTGCTGCACTGACGTTTCTGGATTATGAGTCATGGGGAAAGCAAAAGAATTGTCAAAGGATCTGCGGGAAAAGATAGTTGAACTGTATATAAAACAGGAAAGGGATATAAAAAGATATCCAAGGAATTGAGAATGCCAATCAGCAGTGTTCAAACTCTAATCAAGAAGTGGAAAATGAGGGGTTCTGTTGAAACCAAACCACGGTCGGGTAGACAAAATCAAATTTCAGCCACAACTGCCAGGATAATTGTTTGGGATGCAAAGAAAATCCCACAAATAACTTCAGGTAAAATACAGGACTTTCTGAAAACATGTGGTATAGCTGTTTGAAGATGCATAATAAGAAGGCATTTGAAGAAAGATGGGCTACATGGTCGAGTCACCAGAAGAAATCCATTACTACGCAAATGCCACAAAGTATCCGCTTACAATATGCCAAACAGCACAGAGACGAGCCTCAAACCTTCTGGCACATTTGGAGTGATGAGACCAAAATCAAGCTTTTTGGCCACAACCATAAATGCTACATTTGGAGAGGAGTCAACAAGGCCTATGATAAGTTACACTATTCCTACTGTGAAACACGGAGGTGGATCCCTGATGTTTTGGGGATGTATGAGCTACAAAGGCACAGGAAATTTGGTCAGAATTGATGTCAAGGTGAATGCAGTACGTTATCAAAAAATACTGGAGGAAAATTTGCATTTCTCAGCCCGGAAGCTGTGCATGGGACGTACTTGGACATTCCAACAGGACAATGATCCTAAACACAAGGCCAAGTCGACCTGTTATTGGCTACAGCAGAAGAGGAGACAGTGGCCATCTGTCTCCTAACTCTATATCTGGGAAGATCTCAAACGTGCACTTAATGCAAGGCAGCCCAAGAATTTACAGGAACTGGAGGCTTTTTGCCAGGAAGAATGGGCAGCTTTACCATCTGAGAAGATAAAGAGCCTCATCCACAAAAGACTTCAAGCTGTCATTGATGTTAAAGGGGGCAATACATGGTATTAAGAGCTGGGGTATGTAAGCTTTTTATCAAGGTCATTTGGGTAGTTTATGATTTAAAGAGTAAACACAGTTGATTGGTAATAAATGGCTTCAGCCAAACACTAACCATGAGCGAAAGAAAAGGTTTTGTGTTATCATTCATATTCTCTGAAAAATGGCCAAGAAATAAAATTCTGCCAGGGTATGTAAACATATGAGCACAACTGATTATGTGTGTGTGTATATATATATATATGTGTGTATGTATGTATATATATATATATATATATTTTTCACTCAATCTTTGTATTTTTATGCTCCCAAAATGTATTGGACATTTGGAAACCTGTACATTAAGATTCTGTAGTCTTGAATTATTTTTTTTTATTGAAAAATTAAGGTGTTATAGTCATTTATAAGAAAATAGCAATTTTTTTTTGGGGGGGGGTCCAGAATCACGGTTTTCATTTTTGCCCATATCGCCCCTGTGTGTGTGTTTATTGGAATAAGCACTCACTGGACTTTAGCCATCTGTGACAAAAATATTCTTTAATGTGACGTTTCGGGACAAAAGTCCCTTCCTCTGGGGGGGGGGGGGGGGGGGGGACTTGTGCAAAAAACAAACCTTTAGAACCCTCCGCCTTAATCACAGACAATCCCGGCTGTCTGTGCAAACAGTGACATCATTGGATAACATTCAATGTTAATTAAGGAACAACAAAACTGTTCAATGTATAAAAAGTGCAATCTTAGGTTTGATAAGTCTCAGTAGGCCCAGAGTTTGGATCAGGGTCTCCCAACACGCAAGGGTGACGTGGGTACCCGGATGTATGTCCAGTTATGAGCGGCCTTTTCTTTATGAGCAGAGTCAATTCACTTTAAACAAGTTTTTTTTTTTTTTTTTTTTTTTTTTAACTAGGTGAATAAATACAATAAATTACCATAGTGTACTTTCTATTACAGAAATGCAGAGTAGCCATTATCCATTTTGTGCAATTAATGTATCCTTTTTATTTGAAACGCATGGTTTTTAACTCCTAGCTTAAATGTGCTATGTTCACCAAAAAGTTTCAAATCTGGCAAACAGGAATATTTTTATCAAGCTGTATTGGCAGCTTTTGAGGCTTATCGGTTCAATCTTGCATGCGTGAGATCCTGCAACAGCAAATTTTAAGAAATCGCCTATTTGCCTTCTTAGCAATGACAACAGAAAGCAGTGTTAAAATTTGTCACGAGATGCAACAGGTATTCTACTTTAGAATGTCTTCCTGAGATGATATCTTGATACAATAAGAAAAGTTTATTTCAGTCCTCCCCTGGGAGGCGATGGAGAGAAGCTTTTACTTTTTAAAAAAAGAGCCACAGTGAATTTTTAGACTGGAAACATTTTGTCCTGTGCCAGATTAGAAACTTTGCACATTGATCATATATGTAAAAGGGATATTCCAACCAAAATTGGAAATGGGTGCATTTTGGTATTGAACAAACATTTTTTTGTATTATACATGTATTGGCAAAAATGCTTCTAATTAAAGCTATAGCTGTTTGTATTTAAGCATGCACCAGCATTTTAAACACGGCACTTGCTCAAAGCCTAAGGTGCTTGTGATATCTGGTAATGACTCAATTTGTTAGTTGCTGACATGATACAAGCCGCACTGATTCTCTGAGCAGTTGCAGTTTTTAAAATGCTGGAGCACTGAGAATATCCAGCTATGCACGTGCAGAGAAAAATGTTTTCACTAAATCAGTGATATCCTTTGCTAGAAGCATTTTTGCCAATACAGGTTGTTACAATTAAGCCTTCCCACCAAGCCATCACATTGGGTAGGTTGTGGGCATCAAGGGGTTAATAGCATTAAATCTCTGGTTCCCTTTAACTCTACAAAGGACTTTAAAGGGACACCAAATTAACCCCACTCCAGTTAGCAATACTGCAAACACCAAGAATTTTGAATTAAAGGGACAGTCTTGTCAAAATTAAACTTTCCTGATTCAGATAGAGCATGCAATTTTTTTTTTTTTAAACAATATTTTTATTGAGGAAAAAGAAAATGAAAGCACTACAATGTTGCTGCATAAACAGCCAGCATAAAATAGAAAATAAAAATACAAATGGTCAGAGTTACAGTTGTGTAAGACGTTCAAATTATGGTAGTGCACAAGAAGTTAAACGTTGTTAAATCAGCCTCAGTTTTTCTTAACTTTAGCAAATGAGTTTAACCTTCCAAAAGGCTAAAGAACAAGTACAAGAAATAATATGTAGTGTAGGATGTAATGAATTCTGTGTTATATAGAGGGATAAGGTATGAACTCCCCTAGTAATATATGTGGATCATAGGGCAGCCTTCAAACTAACGAGAGGGGCACTTACAGACTCTGCTCTGTTCTCTGTGGTCACAAGGGTGGCCCCTGAAAAATGGTTTAGTAATGGAAGCTTAGATGGTAGGTGTTAGTGATCAGACCAGCTGATCCGGTAGAGAGAGTAGATCCCAGGCTGCGGCATTGTGTAAAAGAGAATGAATGTTAGGGGAGTAGTTAAAGTTGCGGTATGAGCAAGAGAAACCGCATATTTGGTTCCCCTATTGCTAGGGGACTCATTACGTGGGGGGGGGGGGGGGGGGAGGAGGAGGGTATAGATTGGTCGTGGTGAATTGCAGGGATAAGAAAGAGCCTGGACCAATCTTGTCGCTGGGGTAGAGTGAGACTTACTTGAGATTGAACTTATCAGTGAGACATACGCTTGAAGGGGAAGAAATATGTTGCGCTATATCTATGTGCAGGTTAATAAAATCATAATAGGTTGGGTCTCGATAAATACTATGGGACTGGAGTTTCCGTAAAACAGTGTAGTGTTACCTCAGTGTGAATAAACTTTGGTGGCTATCTCCACGTCATCCAGAGCTTAATTTCTATTTTGGAACAAGAGCTACTGGTGGGTTAGTTATGCCATATCTGTGTACAGGTTAATAAGAACAGAATATGCGTAATTTTGAAATGAAATATAGGGCTAGCCCCTTCTGAACGAGGTAGTGTAGTCTCAATATGGGTTTATTGGACCTGCTGGCAGGGTACGAGAGCATGCAATTTTAAACAACTTTCCAATTTACTTTTAAAAAATACCAGCAAGGGAACAAAGCAAATTTGATGATAAAAGCTAAACCTAGGAAGGCTCAAACTGATTTCTAAACCGTTGAAATCCGCCTCCTAGCTCAGAGCATTTTTAAAGTGTTTCAGACAGTACTAGTTCATGTGTCATATAGATAACATTGTGCTCACTCCTGTGAAGTTATTTAGGAGTTTGCACTGATTGGCTAAACTGCATGTTTGTCCAAAGCACTGAGATAGGGGGGCAGTCTGCAGAGGCTTTAGATACAAGGTAATCACAGAGGTAATACGTGTATTAATATAACAGTGTTGGTTATGCAAAACTGGTGAATGGGTAATAAAGGGATTATCTATCTTTTTAATAAAATTTCTGGTGTAGATTGTCCCTTTAAGGGCATCTTGGAAACCCAATAACTCACACAACTAACAATTAAGTAACGTACCGTTTTAACCTTGACTCTTCAGAGTGTGAATTCAGATATTAGCAGCCCAAAGACAGAATTAGTTTTTCTATAGGTTTAATAACAAGAGACAAAGGTTTGTGGAGAATTCCTTTAGATGTTAACTGCTTCTTGTCCCAGGATAGTTTTCGGTTACATACAATTATATTTCAGTTTTTTCTTTGTCTTGTCAAGACCACTGCCCTTGTGTTAATTTACAATCATTCAACCACTCAGAGCCAGCCTTAACTCCCAGTATCAAGAAATACCATGCACCAGGAGGGGGGGAGGGGGTGTGTGTGTCTTGAGACAACAGCATTCCTGAACAAACACAGATTCCACACACAGATGAGTTCAGTATAACCCTGGCAATGCTGAGACCACAATACCGCCTCTGCTGGGTAGCTAACCTAGATATCAACTACTCTTCATGAGTGTATCATGCATGACACCTCCCCCTTTAAGATGCTGGAAAGAGTGGGTCAACCCACGCTGAGCCCCTAGGTCTACCTGAACCCTAGTCTTTCCCAGTTCATAATAAAAAGTTCTGCCCATGTCGCACACTCATCATTGATTTGCCCACTGCAGCAGTTGGCAACAGCTGACACAATTTCCCTTATGCAGGATACTCCCTTGCTGGATATCACACTCTCCCGGCTCTCATTCGTGAAGGGATCTAGAGCCCCCTCGGGTAACTTACGAGGGGACTAAGTGCAGTTCTTGCTAAGCTTAGGCCAGATAGTTGACTGTTCACCCATACCCCTGTCTGCTCTTTTAGGGTAGCAGGTTCACTTATCACTGTAGCTGCTGTGTTCATACATTCTCTATCCTTGGCGCACACAACTGGGAGAGTTGTAGGGGGAAGTCCCATCTCCCTTCCCCTCTTCCCATATGCCATCACTGTAGGGTGGGGTTAGTCACACCTAGGGTCCCATCCTGTCCTCTCTGTAACAGGGCAGAGGGTACTCTAGCCTCTACACCAGCCATGCCATTCACTCCTACTTGCATATGCAATGCTGTTTCAGAGACAGACTGACACATACCTGTCAGCTGTTCCTTGCCAGCTGCATAACCGAGCCTGACATCCCTCACTAAGAGTGCATTTTACCTCAGGGGAAACAAGAGAAAAATCCTCTTCTCCTGCCCTCTGTTCGCCACACTCGGCTGACGCACCACACTCAGGCACCAGACATGTCACATTGTCCACTTTTCCACACTTCACACATCCTACCTTTTCCTGGGGTATAGCAATCCCAGGGTCCCTTCATGTCGTCCTGACACTGAACAGTCTCCCCCTCTTGGGCATGCAATACTGGTTCAAGCACATGAGGGTACACACACAGTCTGCCCTCTCACATTCCCACACACTACGTCAGGCATCACATGCTTGCAACCTCTAGGGCATCATCCTCTCTCTGCCCCCCACTCTCACTCATAAACAGGGGTTAACCAATCTCTCCCACCAGTCCCCCTACTCTAGGCCTTTGCACATTGTCATCAATGGCAGTATATTTTTTTTTTCTCACTAAAACAAGACATTACTGGTACAGGCTCAGGTAAATCTGCATTAACCCTAGCCTCTCCCTCCCAGCAACCATGTTAAAGAGAATCAACATTTGAGAATCTGATTAAGTTTGGTTACATACAATTATATCTCAGTTTTTTCTTTCTTGTCAAGACCATCACCATTGTGTTAATTTACGATCATTCAACCACTCAGAGCCAGCCTTAACTCCCAGTATTAAGAAATACCATGCACCAGGAGGAGGGGGAGGGGTCTTGAGACATCAGCATTGCTGAGCAATCAGATTCCACACAAAGAACAGTTCAGATTAACCCTGGCAATACTGAGACCGTAATACCGCCTCTGCTGGGTAGCTGATCCAGGTATCAACTACTCCTGAGTGTATCATGCATGACACACAGGTATTTTGCAAACATGTTTCTATTCAAGGATGGAATTAATTTTATGTGCATTTAAATAAAATTATTCATTAGCTTTTCAACGTTTATCGTTAAAATGGTAATCATCATTTTATACATATTATAAGCAGCAGTGATGTGAGGTACTTTCCAGCATTGCGAATTCATCTTGCACAGTGGTACTAAAGTGGTTGCTTTCCAGATATTGCACTGTTTGACGCATTCAATGATTAAGGAAAGACACTTGCTTTTGTATTGTATACAGTGCACTGTATTTCATACGTTGGTTTTGATGGGACAATTTGATCCTTGAAACATAACATTTATCACAAATCTTGTTCTACTTATTTTGCTCACCCATCTGTGTTAGACAGATATCTTAACACTTAATTTTAAAGTACTAGGAATGTGCATTCATGACATTTGAGTGAAAACGAATGCCGAAGATGGCGGCAATAAGCTGTATTTGGCAATTTTAGGCGCTGGATTTATTCTTGTGAAAGTGCAACTCAAGATATGGATTTGCACAAATCTAAGTGTGTGGCACTATCGCAAGAATAAATCTTGCTTTCTCCAACATAGGTGTGTCCGGTCCACGGCGTCATCCTTACTTGTGGGATATTCTCTTCCCCAACAGGAAATGGCAAAGAGCCCAGCAAAGCTGGTCACATGATCCCTCCTAGGCTCCGCCTACCCCAGTCATTCTCTTTGCCGTTGTACAGGCAACATCTCCACGGAGATGGCTTAGAGTTTTTTAGTGTTTAACTGTAGTTTTTATTATTCAATCAAGAGTTTGTTATTTTGAAATAGTGCTGGTATGTACTATTTACTCAGAAACAGAAAAGAGATGAAGATTTCTGTTTGTATGAGGAAAATGATTTTAGCAACCGTCACTAAAATCCATGGCTGTTCCACACAGGACTGTTGAGAGCAATTAACTTCAGTTGGGGGAACAGTGTGCAGTCTCTTGCTGCTTGAGGTATGACACATTCTAACAAGACGATGTAATGCTGGAAGCTGTCATTTTCCCTATGGGATCCGGTAAGCCATGTTTATTACGATCGTAAATAAGGGCTTCACAAGGGCTTATTAAGACTGTAGACTTTATTTGGGCTAAATCGATTCATTATTAACATATATTTAGCCTTGAGGAATCATTTTATCTGGGTATTTTGATATATTGATATCGGCAGGCACTGTATTAGACACCTTATTCTTTAGGG
Source organism: Bombina bombina (assembly GCF_027579735.1). Taxonomy (NCBI): domain Eukaryota; kingdom Metazoa; phylum Chordata; class Amphibia; order Anura; family Bombinatoridae; genus Bombina; species Bombina bombina. The sequence goes on along the minus strand of NC_069500.1, from coordinate 976,893,353 downwards.
GCTTTCCCAAAGCATAAGCAGAGCCTCATTTTCGCGCCGGTGTTGCGCACTTGTTTTTGAGAGGCATGGCATGCAGTCGCATGTGAGAGGAGCTCTGATACTTAGAAAGGACTTTCTGAAGGCGTCATTTGGTATCGTATTCCCCTTTGGGCTTGGTTGGGTCTCGGCAAAGCAGATACCAGGGACTGTAAAGGGGTTAAAGTTCAAAACGGCTCCGGTTCCGTTATTTTATGGGTTAAAGCTTCCAAATTTGGTGTGCAATACTTTTAAGGCTTTAAGACACTGTGGTGAAAATTTGGTGAATTTTGAACAATTCCTTCATGTTTTTTCGCAATTGCAGTAATAAAGTGTGTTCAGTTTAAAATTTAAAGTGACAGTAACGGTTTTATTTTAAAACGTTTTTTGTACTTTGTTATCAAGTTTATGCCTGTTTAACATGTCTGAACTACCAGATAGACTGTGTTCTGAATGTGGGGAAGCCAGAATTCCTATTCATTTAAATAAATGTGATTTATGTGACAATGACAATGATGCCCAAGATGATTCCTCAAGTGAGGGGAGTAAGCATGGTACTGCATCATTCCCTCCTTCGTCTACACGAGTCTTGCCCACTCAGGAGGCCCCTAGTACATCTAGCGCGCCAATACTCCTTACTATGCAACAATTAACGGCTGTAATGGATAATTCTGTCAAAAACATTTTAGCCAAAATGAACACTTATCAGCGTAAGCGCGGCTGCTCTGTTTTAGATACTGAAGAGCATGACGACGCTGATAATAATATTTCTCCAACATAGGTGTGTCCGGTCCACGGCGTCATCCTTACTTGTGGGATATTCTCTTCCCCAACAGGAAATGGCAAAGAGCCCAGCAAAGCTGGTCACATGATCCCTCCTAGGCTCCGCCTACCCCAGTCATTCTCTTTGCCGTTGTACAGGCAACATCTCCACGGAGATGGCTTAGAGTTTTTTAGTGTTTAACTGTAGTTTTTATTATTCAATCAAGAGTTTGTTATTTTGAAATAGTGCTGGTATGTACTATTTACTCAGAAACAGAAAAGAGATGAAGATTTCTGTTTGTATGAGGAAAATGATTTTAGCAACCGTAACTAAAATCCATGGCTGTTCCACACAGGACTGTTGAGAGCAATTAACTTCAGTTGGGGGAACAGTGTGCAGTCTCTTGCTGCTTGAGGTATGACACATTCTAACAAGACGATGTAATGCTGGAAGCTGTCATTTTCCCTATGGGATCCGGTAAGCCATGTTTATTACGATCATAAATAAGGGCTTCACAAGGGCTTATTAAGACTGTAGACTGTTTCTGGGCTAAATCGATTCATTATTAACACATATTTAGCCTTGAGGAATCATTTTATCTGGGTATTTTGATATAATAATATCGGCAGGCACTGTATTAGACACCTTATTCCTTAGGGGCTTTCCCAAAGCTTAAGCAGAGCCTCATTTTCGCGCCGGTGTGGCGCACTTGTTTTTGAGAGGCATGGCATGCAGTCGCATGTGAGAGGAGCTCTGATACTTAGAAAAGACTTTCTGAAGGCGTCATTTGGTATCGTATTCCCCTTTGGGCTTGGTTGGGTCTCAGCAAAGCAGATACCAGGGACTGTAAAGGGGTTAAAGTTTAAAACGGCTCCGGTTCCGTTATTTTAAGGGTTAAAGCTTCCAAATTTGGTGTGCAATACTTTTAAGGCTTTAAGACACTGTGGTGAAAATTTGGTGAATTTTGAACAATTCCTTCATGGTTTTTCGCAATTGCAGTAATAAAGTGTGTTCAGTTTAAAATTTAAAGTGACAGTAACGGTTTTATTTTAAAACGTTTTTGTACTTTGTTATCAAGTTTATGCCTGTTTAACATGTCTGAACTACCAGATAGACTGTGTTCTGAATGTGGGGAAGCCAGAATTCCTATTCATTTAAATAAATGTGATTTATGTGATAATGACAATGATGCCCAAGATGATTCCTCAAGTGAGGGGAGTAAGCATGGTACTGCATCATTCCCTCCTTCGTCTACACGAGTCTTGCCCACTCAGGAGGCCCCTAGTACATCTAGCGCGCCAATACTCCTTACTATGCAACAATTAACGGCTGTAATGGATAATTCTGTCAAAAACATTTTAGCCAAAATGAACCCTTGTCAGCGTAAGCGTGGCTGCTCTGTTTTAGATACTGAAGAGCATGACGACGCTGATATTAATATCTCTGAAGGGCCCCTAACCCAGTCTGATGGGGCCAGGGAGGTTTTGTCTGAGGGAGAAATTACTGATTCAGGGAACATTTCTCAACAGGCTGAACCTGATGTGATTGCATTTAAATTTAAGTTGGAACATCTCCGCATTCTGCTTAAGGAGGTATTATCCACTCTGGATGATTGTGAAAAGTTGGTCATCCCAGAGAAACTATGTAAAATGGACAAGTTCCTAGAGGTGCCGGGGCTCCCAGAAGCTTTTCCTATACCCAAGCGGGTGGCGGACATTGTTAATAAAGAATGGGAAAGGCCCGGTATTCCTTTCGTCCCTCCCCCCATATTTAAAAAATTGTTTCCTATGGTCGACCCCAGAAAGGACTTATGGCAGACAGTCCCCAAGGTCGAGGGAGCGGTTTCCACTTTAAACAAACGCACCACTATACCCATAGAGGATAGTTGTGCTTTCAAAGATCCTATGGATAAAAAATTAGAAGGTTTGCTTAAAAAGATGTTTGTTCAGCAGGGTTACCTTCTACAACCAATTTCATGCATTGTCCCTGTCGCTACAGCCGCATGTTTCTGGTTCGATGAGCTGATAAAGACGCTCGATAGTGATTCTCCTCCTTATGAGGAGATTATGGACAGAATCAATGCTCTCAAATTGGCTAATTCTTTCACCCTAGACGCCACTTTGCAATTGGCTAGGTTAGCGGCTAAGAATTCTGGGTTTGCTATTGTGGCGCGCAGAGCGCTTTGGTTGAAATCTTGGTCGGCTGATGCGTCTTCCAAGAACAAGCTACTAAACATTCCTTTCAAGGGGAAAACGCTGTTTGGCCCTGACTTGAAAGAGATTATCTCTGATATCACTGGGGGTAAGGGCCACGCCCTTCCTCAGGATCGGCCTTTCAAGGCAAAAAATAGACCTAATTTTCGTCCCTTTCGTAAAAACGGACCAGCCCAAAGTGCTACGTCCTCTAAGCAAGAGGGTAATACTTCTCAAGCCAAGCCAGCTTGGAGACCAATGCAAGGCTGGAACAAGGGAAAGCAGGCCAAGAAACCTGCCACTGCTACCAAGACAGCATGAAATGTTGGCCCCCGATCCGGGACCGGATCTGGTGGGGGGCAGACTCTCTCTCTTCGCTCAGGCTTGGGCAAGAGATGTTCTGGATCCTTGGGCGCTAGAAATAGTCTCTCAAGGTTATCTTCTGGAATTCAAGGGACTTCCCCCAAGGGGGAGGTTCCACAGGTCTCAGTTGTCTTCAGACCACATAAAAAGACAGGCATTCTTACATTGTGTAGAAGACCTGTTAAAAATGGGAGTGATTCATCCTGTTCCATTAAGAGAACAAGGGATGGGGTTCTACTCCAATCTGTTCATAGTTCCCAAAAAAGAGGGAACGTTCAGACCAATCTTAGATCTCAAGATCTTAAACAAGTTTCTCAAGGTTCCATCGTTCAAGATGGAAACCATTCGAACTATTCTTCCTTCCATCCAGGAAGGTCAATTCATGACCACGGTGGATTTAAAGGATGCGTATCTACATATTCCTATCCACAAGGAACATCATCGGTTCCTAAGGTTCGCATTCCTGGACAAACATTACCAGTTCGTGGCGCTTCCTTTCGGATTAGCCACTGCTCCAAGGATTTTCACAAAGGTACTAGGGTCCCTTCTAGCTGTGCTACGACCAAGGGGCGTTGCGGTAGTACCTTACTTGGACGACATTCTGATTCAAGCGTCGTCCCTTCCTCAAGCAAAGGCTCACACGGACATCGTCCTGGCCTTTCTCAGATCTCACGGATGGAAAGTGAACGTGGAAAAGAGTTCTCTATCCCCGTCAACAAGGGTTCCCTTCTTGGGAACAATTATAGACTCCTTAGAAATGAGGATTTTTCTGACAGAGGTCAGAAAAACAAAACTTCTAGACTCTTGTCGGATACTTCATTCCGTTCCTCTTCCTTCCATAGCTCAGTGCATGGAAGTGATCGGGTTGATGGTAGCGGCAATGGACATAGTTCCTTTTGCGCGCATTCATCTAAGACCATTACAACTGTGCATGCTCAGTCAGTGGAATGGGGACTATACAGACTTGTCTCCGAAGATACAAGTAAATCAGAGGACCAGAGACTCACTCCGTTGGTGGCTGTCCCTGGACAACCTGTCACAAGGGATGACCTTCCGCAGACCAGAGTGGGTCATTGTCACGACCGACGCCAGTCTGATGGGCTGGGGCGCGGTCTGGGGATCCCTGAAAGCTCAGGGTCTTTGGTCTCGGGAAGAATCTCTTCTACCGATAAATATTCTGGAACTGAGAGCGATATTCAATGCTCTCAAGGCTTGGCCTCAGCTAGCAAGGACCAAGTTCATACGGTTTCAATCAGACAACATGACAACTGTTGCGTACATCAACCATCAGGGGGGAACAAGGAGTTCCCTAGCGATGGAAGAAGTGACCAAAATCATTCTATGGGCGGAGTCTCACTCCTGCCACCTGTCTGCTATCCACATCCCAGGAGTGGAAAATTGGGAAGCGGATTTTCTGAGTCGTCAGACATTGCATCCGGGGGAGTGGGAACTCCATCCGGAAATCTTTGCCCAAGTCACTCACCTGTGGGGCATTCCAGACATGGATCTGATGGCCTCTCGTCAGAACTTCAAAGTTCCTTGCTACGGGGCCAGATCCAGGGATCCCAAGGCGGCTCTAGTGGATGCACTAGTAGCACCTTGGACCTTCAAACTAGCTTATGTGTTCCCGCCATTTCCTCTCATCCCCAGGCTGGTAGCCAGGATCAATCAGGAGAGGGCGTCGGTGATCTTGATAGCTCCTGCGTGGCCACGCAGGACTTGGTATGCAGATCTGGTGAATATGTCATCGGCTCCACCTTGGAAGCTACCTTTGAGACGAGACCTTCTTGTTCAGGGTCCGTTCGAACATCCGAATCTGGTTTCACTCCAGCTGACTGCTTGGAGATTGAACGCTTGATTTTATCGAAGCAAGGATTCTCAGATTCTGTTATCGATACTCTTGTTCAGGCCAGAAAGCCTGTAACTAGAAAGATTTACCACAAAATTTGGAAAAAATATATCTGTTGGTGTGAATCTAAAGGATTCCCTTGGGACAAGGTTAAGATTCCTAGGATTCTATCCTTCCTTCAAGAAGGATTGGAAAAAGGATTATCTGCAAGTTCCCTGTAGGGACAGATTTCTGCCTTGTCGGTGTTACTTCACAAAAAGCTGGCAGCTGTGCCAGATGTTCAAGCCTTTGTTCAGGCTCTGGTTAGAATCAAGCCTGTTTACAAACCTTTGACTCCTCCTTGGAGTCTCAATTTAGTTCTTTCAGTTCTTCAGGGGGTTCCGTTTGAACCCTTACATTCCGTTGATATTAAGTTATTATCTTGGAAAGTTTTGTTTTTAGTTGCAATTTCTTCTGCTAGAAGAGTTTCAGAATTATCTGCTCTGCAGTGTTCTCCTCCTTATCTGGTGTTCCATGCAGATAAGGTGGTTTTACGTACTAAACCTGGTTTTCTTCCAAAAGTTGTTTCTAACAAAAACATTAACCAGGAGATTATCGTACCTTCTCTGTGTCCGAAACCAGTTTCAAAGAAGGAACGTTTGTTGCACAATTTGGATGTTGTTCGCGCTCTAAAATTCTATTTAGATGCTACAAAGGATTTTAGACAAACATCTTCCTTGTTTGTTGTTTATACAGGTAAAAGGAGAGGTCAAAAAGCAACTTCTACCTCTCTCTCTTTTTGGATTAAAAGCATCATCAGATTGGCTTACGAGACTGCCGGACGGCAGCCTCCCGAAAGAATCACAGCTCATTCCACTAGGGCTGTGGCTTCCACATGGGCCTTCAAGAACGAGGCTTCTGTTGATCAGATATGTAGGGCAGCGACTTGGTCTTCACTGCACACTTTTACCAAATTTTACAAGTTTGATACTTTTGCTTCTTCTGAGGCTATTTTTGGGAGAAAGGTTTTGCAAGCCGTGGTGCCTTCCATTTAGGTGACCTGATTTGCTCCCTCCCTTCATCCGTGTCCTAAAGCTTTGGTATTGGTTCCCACAAGTAAGGATGACGCCGTGGACCGGACACACCTATGTTGGAGAAAACAGAATTTATGTTTACCTGATAAATTACTTTCTCCAACGGTGTGTCCGGTCCACGGCCCGCCCTGGTTTTTTAATCAGGTCTGATAATTTATTTTCTTTAACTACAGTCACCACGGTACCATATGGTTTCTCCTATGCAAATATTCCTCCTTAACGTCGGTCGAATGACTGGGGTAGGCGGAGCCTAGGAGGGATCATGTGACCAGCTTTGCTGGGCTCTTTGCCATTTCCTGTTGGGGAAGAGAATATCCCACAAGTAAGGATGACGCCGTGGACCGGACACACCGTTGGAGAAAGTAATTTATCAGGTAAACATAAATTCTGTTTTCTGAAGGGCCCCTAACCCAGTCTGATGGGGCCAGGGAGGTTTTGTCTGAGGGAGAAATTACTGATTCAGGGAACATTTCTCAACAGGCTGAACCTGATGTGATTGCATTTAAATTTAAGTTGGAACATCTCCGCATTCTGCTTAAGGAGGTATTATCCACTCTGGATGATTGTGACAAGTTGGTCATCCCAGAGAAACTATGTAAAATGGACAAGTTCCTAGAGGTGCCGGGGCTCCCAGAAGCTTTTCCTATACCCAAGCGGGTGGCGGACATTGTTAATAAAGAATGGGAAAGGCCCGGTATTCCTTTCGTCCCTCCCCCCATATTTAAAAAATTGTTTCCTATGGTCGACCCCAGAAAGGACTTATGGCAGACAGTCCCCAAGGTCGAGGGAGCGGTTTCCACTTTAAACAAACGCACCACTATACCCATAGAGGATAGTTGTGCTTTCAAAGATCCTATGGATAAAAAATTAGGTTTGCTTAAAAAGATGTTTGTTCAGCAAGGTTACCTTCTACAACCTATTTCATGCATTGTCCCTGTCGCTACAGCCGCATGTTTCTGGTTTGATGATCTGATAAAGGCGGTCGATAGTGATTCTCCTCCTTTGGAGGAGATTATGGACAGAATCAATGCTCTCAAATTGGCTAATTCTTTCACCCTAGACGCCACTTTGCAATTGGCTAGGTTAGCGGCTAAGAATTCTGGGTTTGCTATTGTGGCGCGCAGAGCGCTTTGGTTGAAATCTTGGTCGGCTGATGCGTCTTCCAAGAACAAGCTACTTAACATTCCTTTCAAGGGGAAAACGCTGTTTGGCCCTGACTTGAAAGAGATTATCTCTGATATCACTGGGGGTAAGGGCCACGCCCTTCCTCAGGATCGGCCTTTCAAGGCCAAAAATAAACCTAATTTTCGTCCCTTTCGTAGAAACGGACCAGCCCAAGGTGCTACGTCCTCTAAGCAAGAGGGTAATACTTCTCAAGCCAAGCCAGCTTGGAGACCAATGCAAGGCTGGAACAAGGGAAAGCAGGCCAAGAAACCTGCTACCAAGACAGCATGAAATGTTGGCCCCCGATCCGGGACCGGATCTGGTGGGGGGCAGACTCTCTCTCTTCGCTCAGGCTTGGGCAAGAGATGTTCTGGATCCTTGGGCGCTAGAAATAGTCTCCCAAGGTTATCTTCTGGAATTCAAGGGACTTCCCCCAAGGGGGAGGTTCCACAGGTCTCAGTTGTCTTCAGACCACATAAAAAGACAGGCATTCTTACATTGTGTAGAAGACCTGTTAAAAATGGGAGTGATTCATCCTGTTCCATTAAGAGAACAAGGGATGGGGTTCTACTCCAATCTGTTCATAGTTCCCAAAAAAGAGGGAACGTTCAGACCAATCTTAGATCTCAAGATCTTAAACAAGTTTCTCAAGGTTCCATCGTTCAAGATGGAAACCATTCGAACTATTCTTCCTTCCATCCAGGAAGGTCAATTCATGACCACGGTGGATTTAAAGGATGCGTATCTACATATTCCTATCCACAAGGAACATCATCGGTTCCTAAGGTTCGCATTCCTGGACAAACATTACCAGTTCGTGGCGCTTCCTTTCGGATTGGCCACTGCTCCAAGGATTTTCACAAAGGTACTAGGGTCCCTTCTAGCTGTGCTAAGACCAAGGGGCATTGCTGTAGTACCTTACTTGGACGACATTCTGATTCAAGCGTCGTCCCTTCTTCAAGCAAAGGCTCACACGGACATTGTCCTGGCCTTTCTCAGATCTCACGGATGGAAAGTGAACGTGGAAAAGAGTTCTCTATCCCCGTCAACAAGGGTTCCCTTCTTGGGAACAATAATAGACTCCTTAGAAATGAGGATTTTTCTGACAGAGGCCAGAAAAACAAAACTTCTAGACCCTTGTCGGATACTTCATTCCGTTCCTCTTCCTTCCATAGCTCAGTGCATGGAAGTGATCGGGTTGATGGTAGCGGCAATGGACATAGTTCCTTTTGCGCGCATTCATCTAAGACCATTACAACTGTGCATGCTCAGTCAGTGGAATGGGGACTATACAGACTTGTCTCCGAAGATACAAGTAAATCAGAGGACCAGAGATTCACTCCGTTGGTGGCTGTCCCTGGACAACCTGTCACAAGGGATGACATTCCGCAGACCAGAGTGGGTCATTGTCACGACCGACGCCAGTCTGATGGGCTGGGGCGCGGTCTGGGGATCCCTGAAAGCTCAGGGTCTTTGGTCTCGGGAAGAATCTCTTCTACCGATAAACATTCTGGAACTGAGAGCGATATTCAATGCTCTCAAGGCTTGGCCTCAGCTAGCGAGGGCCAAGTTCATACGGTTTCAATCAGACAACATGACAACTGTTGCGTACATCAACCATCAGGGGGGAACAAGGAGTTCCCTAGCGATGGAAGAAGTGACCAAAATCATTCTATGGGCGGAGTCTCACTCCTGCCACCTGTCTGCTATCCACATCCCAGGAGTGGAAAATTGGGAAGCGGACTTTCTGAGTCGTCAGACATTGCATCCGGGGGAGTGGGAACTCCATCCGGAAATCTTTGCCCAAGTCACTCAGCTGTGGGGCATTCCAGACATGGATCTGATGGCCTCTCGTCAGAACTTCAAGGTTCCTTGCTACGGGTCCAGATCCAGGGATCCCAAGGCGGCTCTAGTGGATGCACTAGTAGCACCTTGGACCTTCAAACTAGCTTATGTGTTCCCGCCGTTTCCTCTCATCCCCAGGCTGGTAGCCAGGATCAATCAGGAGAGGGCGTCGGTGATCTTGATAGCTCCTGCGTGGCCACGCAGGACTTGGTATGCAGATCTGGTGAATGTCATCGGCTCCACCTTGGAAGCTACCTTTGAGACGAGACCTTCTTGTTCAGGGTCCGTTCGAACATCCGAATCTGGTTTCACTCCAGCTGACTGCTTGGAGATTGAACGCTTGATTTTATCGAAGCGAGGGTTCTCAGATTCTGTTATCGATACTCTTGTTCAGGCCAGAAAGCCTGTAACTAGAAAGATTTACCACAAAATTTGGAAAAAATATATCTGTTGGTGTGAATCTAAAGGATTCCCTTGGGACAAGGTTAAGATTCCTAGGATTCTATCCTTCCTTCAAGAAGGATTGGAAAAGGGTTTATCTGCAAGTTCCCTGAAGGGACAGATTTCTGCCTTGTCGGTGTTACTTCACAAAAAACTGGCTGCTGTGCCAGATGTTCAAGCCTTTGTTCAGGCTCTGGTTAGAATTAAGCCTGTTTACAAACCTTTGACTCCTCCTTGGAGTCTCAATTTAGTTCTTTCAGTTCTTCAGGGGGTTCCGTTTGAACCCTTGCATTCCGTTGATATTAAGTTATTATCTTGGAAAGTTTTGTTTTTAGTTGCAATTTCTTCTGCCAGAAGAGTTTCAGAATTATCTGCTCTGCAGTGTTCTCCTCCTTATCTGGTGTTTCATGCAGATAAGGTGGTTTTACGTACTAAACCTGGTTTTCTTCCAAAAGTTGTTTCTAACAAAAACATTAACCAGGAGATTATCGTACCTTCTCTGTGTCCGAAACCAGTTTCAAAGAAGGAACGTCTGTTGCACAATTTGGATGTTGTTCGCGCTCTAAAATTCTATTTAGATGCTACAAAGGATTTTAGACAAACATCTTCCTTGTTTGTTGTTTATTCCGGTAAAAGGAGAGGTCAAAAAGCAACTTCTACCTCTCTCTCTTTTTGGATTAAAAGCATCATCAGATTGGCTTACGAGACTGCCGGACGGCAGCCTCCCGAAAGAATCACAGCTCATTCCACTAGGGCTGTGGCTTCCACATGGGCCTTCAAGAACGAGGCTTCTGTTGATCAGATATGTAGGGCAGCGACTTGGTCTTCACTGCACACTTTTACCAAATTTTACAAGTTTGATACTTTTGCTTCTTCTGAGGCTATTTTTGGGAGAAAGGTTTTGCAAGCCGTGGTGCCTTCCATTTAGGTGACCTGATTTGCTCCCTCCCTTCATCCGTGTCCTAAAGCTTTGGTATTGGTTCCCACAAGTAAGGATGACGCCGTGGACCGGACACACCTATGTTGGAGAAAACAGAATTTATGTTTACCTGATAAATTACTTTCTCCAACGGTGTGTCCGGTCCACGGCCCGCCCTGGTTTTTTTTAATCAGGTCTGATAATTTATTTTCTTTAACTACAGTCACCACGGTACCATATGGTTTCTCCTATGCAAATATTCCTCCTTAACGTCGGTCGAATGACTGGGGTAGGCGGAGCCTAGGAGGGATCATGTGACCAGCTTTGCTGGGCTCTTTGCCATTTCCTGTTGGGGAAGAGAATATCCCACAAGTAAGGATGACGCCGTGGACCGGACACACCGTTGGAGAAAGTAATTTATCAGGTAAACATAAATTCTGTTTTGAAAATTGCCAAATTCGGCTTGCGGCTGCCTTCTTTGGCATTAATATTTCTTTCATGTAATTAGCAAGAGTCCATGAGCTAGTGACGTATGGGATATACATTCCTACCAGGAGGGGCAAAGTTTCCCAAACCTCAAAATGCCTATAAATACACCCCTCACCCCACCCACAAATCAGTTTTACAAACTTTGCCTCCTATGGAGGTGGTGAAGTAAGTTTGTGCTAGATTCTACGTTGATATGTGCTCCGCAGCAGGTTGGAGCCCGGTTTTCCTCTCAGCTTGCAGTGAATGTCAGAGGGATGTGAGGAGAGTATTGCCTATTTGAATTCAATGATCTCCTTCTACGGGGTCTATTTCATAGGTTCTCTGTTATCAGTCGTAGAGATTCATCTCTTACCTCCCTTTTCAGATCAACGATATACTCTTATATATACCATTACCTCTGCTGATTTTCGTTTCAGTACTGGTTTGGCTTTCTACAATATGTAGATGAGTGTCCTGGGGTAAGTAAGTCTTATTTTCTGTGACACTCTAAGCTATGGTTGGGCACTTTTATATAAAGTTCTAAATATATGTATTCAAACATTTATTTGCTTTGACTCAGGATGTTCAGCATTTCCTTATTTCAGACAGTCAGTTTCATATTTGGGATAATGCATTTGAATATATCAATTTTTATCTTACCTTAAAATTTGACTTTTCCCTGTGGGCTGTTAGGCTCGCGGGGGCTGAAAATGCTTCATTTTATTGCGTCATTCTTGGCGTGGACTTTCTTGGCGCGAAAATTTTTCTGTTTCCGGCGTCATACGTGTCGCCGGAAGATGCGTCATTTTTGACGGTTTTCGCGCCAAAAATGTCGGCGTTCTGGATGTGGCGTCATTTTTGTCTCCACATTATTCATCAATGGTAGCGGCAATGGACATAGTTCCGTTTGCGCGCCTACATCTCAGACCGCTGCAACTATGCATGCTCAGTCAGTGGAATGGGGATTACACAGATTTGTCCCCTCTACTAAATCTGGATCAAGAGACCAGAGATTCTCTTCTCTGGTGGCTATCTCGGGTCCATCTGTCCAAGGGAATGACCTTTCACAGGCCAGATTGGACAATTGTAACGACAGATGCCAGCCTACTAGGTTGGGGTGCAGTCTGGAACTCCCTGAAGGCTCAGGGATCGTGGACTCAGGAGGAGAAACTCCTTCCAAAAAATATTCTGGATTGAGAGCGATATTCAATGCTCTTCAAGCTTGGCCTCAGTTATCAACCCTGAGGTTCATCAGATTTCAGTCGGACAACATCACGACTATGGCTTACATCAACCATCAAGGGGGAACATGGAGTTCCCTAGCGATGTTAGAAGTCTCCAAGATAATTCGCTGGGCAGAGAGACACTCTTGCCACCTCTCAGCGATCCATATCCCTGGTGTAGAGAACTGGGAGGCGGATTTTCTAAGTCGTCAGACTTTTCATCTGGGGGAGTGGGAACTCCATCCGGAGGTGTTTGCTCAATTGATTCATCGTTGGGGCAAACCAGAACTGGATCTCATGGCGTCTCGCCAGAACGCCAAGCTTCCTTGTTACAGATCAAGGTCCAGGGACCCAGAAGCGACGCTGATAGATGCTCAGGCAGCGCCTTGGTCTTTCAACCTGGCTTATGTGTTTCCACAGTTTCCTCTGCTCCCTCGACTGATTGCCAAAATCAAACAGGAGAGAGTATCGGTGATCTTGATAGCACCTGCGTGGCCACGCAGGACCTGGTATGCAGACCTAGTGGACATGTCATCCTTTCCACCTTGGCCTCTGCCTTTGAGACAAGACCTTCTACTACAAGGTCCTTTCAATCATCCAAATCTAATTTCTCTGAGACTGACTGCATGGAGATTGAACGCTTGATTTTATCAAAGCGGGGCTTCTCCGAGTCAGTCATTGATACCCTAATACAGGCAAGAAAGCCTGTCACCAGGAAAATCTACCATAAGAAATGGCGTAAATATCTTTATTGGTGTGAATCCAAGAATTACTCAGGGAGTAAGGTTAGGATTCCCAGGATATTGTCTTTTCTCCAAGAGGGTTTGGAAAAAGGATCATCAGCTAGTTCTTTAAAGCGACAGATTTCTGCCCTGTCCTTTTGCACAAGCGTCTGGCAGATGTTCCAGACGTTCAGGCATTTTGTCAGGCTTTGGTTAGAATCAAGCCTGTGTTTAAACCTGTTGCTCCCCCATTGTCAGGCACAGCCTTTATTATCTGGAAGGATTAGAATGATTGGCCGTGTTATAAAACTGAACCACAACTGCTAGAAATCAACTAGATGAATAGGTCATTGTTGCTGGGCTGGTTAATGGAATCAACATTGGAACGAGGCAGCTTAGTTGATCCATGAGACCAAACAGCAGGATTTAGTATATTGACAGTGTAAGTTAGCTGTTCCTATAGCCACTACATGTGTATTTAAGTACACTGAAAAACTGTGACAGGAAGACTAACACAATACAAAACAAGAATGTATCTGCATGAGAAATACTATAAAAATAGCACAATGTACAAAATACTGTAACAGCCCAGATTAGATGGCATAGTAAGTGTGCACACAATATATAACCAGTTACAAGTGTATCAGCTGAGTGGTTTGTAGTGAACAGCACATAAGATATTAGACATGACAGGGGAGCGTGAACACCTAATCAGTAGCAGCTTCAAAGGGTATATGATGTTAGAAGTAACAGCAAAGTTTGAGACACGGAGTAAAGCACTTTTTCCAGGTTCCAACACACTGTGTAAGAATTTAAATAGGTCTTACCCAAGAAGGTCTGCAAGTCTGGAGCGGCCGTAGGCAAGAGGGAGACTGCAGCAGCGTGTCCGGTGTAAGGAGATTGTAGAGCGTAGCTGGCGTGTGACGTCACCGCTCAGGATTCTGTATGGATTGTGGAGTCCAGGGTAGAGAGGATTTGCAGCTTCAGCAAAGACAGAGAAAGGTAAGGATCCGGTAGGACTTGAATTAGTAAGCAGGTTATTTGAAGTAGCTTGTAAGGAAGCTGGTGAACAGCGTTCACATAAATCACTCGAACAGAATGGAAGCTCAGGATATGCACTATTGCTTGTCAGCAAGAGCGTGGCAGTATAGAAGGTATCAGACTCCAATACTAAGCAATTATAATAAGGCAGGTGAGCCTTATAAAGCTATGGAGCGCAGGGTACTGGGTCCTAAAGAGAGAGATGTTATGTACATATAGAAATACATAGGATGATAACCTGACACCCATGGAGCTTAAACTTGGTTCTTAAAGTTCTTCAAGGGGTTCCGTTTGAACCTCTTCATTCCATAGATATTAAACTTATCTTGGAAAGTTCTTTTTTTGATGGCTATTTCCTCGGCTCGTAGAGTCTCCAAGTTATCTGCTTTACAATGTGATTCTCCTGATTCTGATCTTCCATGCAGATAAGGTAGTTCTGCGTTTAAAACCTGGGTTTTTGCCTAAGGTGGTATCTACTATGAATATCAAACAAGAGATTGTTGTTCCATCATTGTGCCATAATCCTTCTTCAAAGAAGGAACGTCTCTTACATAATCTGGACGTAGTCCGTGCTTTAAAGTTTTTTACTTACAAGCTACTAAAAATTTTCGACAAACATCTGCTTTGTTGTTTACTCTGGACAGAGGAGAGGTCAAAAGGCTTCGGCAACCTCTTTTTGGCTAAGAAGCGTAATACGCTTAGCCTATGAGACTGCTGGACAGCAGCCCCCTGAAAGGATTACAGCTCATTCTACTAGAGCTGTGGCTTCCACTTGGGCCTTTAAAAATGAGGCTTCTGTTGAACAGATTTGCAAGGCGGCGACTTGGTCTTCGCTTCATACTTTTTCAAAATTCTACAAGTTTGATACTTTTGCTTCTTCGGAGGCTATTTTTGGGAGAGAGGTTTTACAGGCAGTGGTACTTTCCGTTTAAGTACCTGCCTTGTCCCTCCCTTCATCCGTGTACTTTAGCTTTGGTATTGGTATCCCACAAGTAATGGATGATCCGTGGACTGGATACACCTTACAAGAGAAAACACAGTTTATGCTTACCTGATAAATTTATTTCTCTTGTGGTGTATCCAGTCCACGGCCCGCCCTGTCAGTTTAAGGCAGGTCAAAATTTAGATTTAAACTACAGTCACCACTGCACCCTATGGTTTCTCCTTTCTCGGCTTGTTTCGGTCGAATGACTGGATATGGCAGTTAAGGGGAGGAGCTATATAGCAGCTCTGCTGTGGGTGTCCTCTTGCAACTTCCTGTTGGGAAGGAGAATATCCCACAAGTAATGGATGATCCGTGGACTGGATACACCACACGAGAAATAAATGTATCATGTAAGCATAAATTGTTTTTTCTTTTACAAAGATATGACGAGTCCACGGATTTCATCCTTACTTGTGGGATATTAACCTCCTGCTAACAGGAAGGGGCAAAGAGCACCACAGCAGAGCTGTGTATATATAGCCCCTTCCCCCTCCACCCTCAGTCATTCTCTTTGCCTGTGTTATACTAGGAAGACATGGTAAAGTGAGGTGTTAGTTTTAGTTTCTTCAATCAAGAAGTTTATTTTAAATGGTACCGGTGCGTACTATTTTCCTCAGGGGGATATGGAAAAATATTTCTGCCCTGAGGTTTGATGATCTTAGCATTTGTAACTAAGATCCACGCTGGTTCCCACAAGACTTCTAAAGGTAACCATGAGACATCTTCAGTGTGGAGACCGGTTTCATGCTACAAGCAGCATTAAGGTATGTACAGACTTTTTTTCTGAGACTTGGTGTATCAGAACTGGCTGGCATTATTTCCCTGTATGGGAATGGGGTAAGCAGTAAAACCTATTTTAATTAGAGGGGTGTTACTGGAGTCCCTATTTTATATTTATCATTAGTTGATATTTGGGCATTATGTGACATGGGAGACGATATAAAAAACAATGTTTTATGTTTTTCTTTTGCAAGATCTACCAAGTCCACGGTTTCATCCTTACTTGCTTGTGGGATATTCTCCTTCCCTACAGGAAGTGGCAAAGAGCACCCACAGCAGAGCTGTCTATATAGCTCCCCCCTTAACTCCACCCCCCAGTCATTCTCTTTGCCGACTCTAAGCAGGAAGGGTAAAGTGAAAGAGGTGATGAACTGGGAAGCGGATTTTCTAAGTCGTCAGAATCAAACAGGAGAGAGCTTCGGTGATTTTGATAGCACCTGCGTGGCCACGCAGGACTTGGTATGCAGGTAAGCATCCAAATCTAGCTTCTCTGCGACTGCTTGGAGATTGAACGCTTGATCTCGAAAGCCTGTCACCAGGAAAATGTATCATAAGATGTGGCGTAAATATCTTTATTGGTGCGAATCCAAAGGCTACTCATGGAGTAAGATCAGGATTCCTAGAATTTTGTACTTTCTCCAAGAAGGATTGGAGAAGGGGCTATCAGCTAGTTCCTTAAAGGGACAGATATCCGCCTTATCAATTCTACTGCACAAACGTCTGGCAGATGTTCGAGACGTTCAGTCGTTCTGTCAGGCTTTAGTTAGAATCAAACCTGTGTTTAAACCTGTTGCTCTGCCATGGAGTTTGAATTTAGTTCTTAAGGTTCTTCAAGGGGTTCCGTTTGAACCTATGCATTCCATAGATATTAAGCTTCTATCTGTTTTTAGTTGCTATCTCTTCGGCTCGAAGAGTTTCTGAACTATCTGCATTGCATTGCGACTCACCTTATCTTGTTTTCCATGCTGATAAGGTGGTTTTGCATACCAAACCTGGATTCCTTCATAAGGATGTTTCTAATAAGAATATTAATCAGTAAATTGTTGTTCCTTCTCTGTGTCCTAATCCTTCCTCTAAGAAGGAGCATCTATTGCACAATTTGGACGTGGTGCGTGCTTTAGTTTTACTTGCAAGCGACCAAAGATTTCCGTCAAACATCTTCTTTGTTGTCTATTCTGGAAAACGTAGAGGTCAAAAAGCTACGCCTACCTCTCTTGCCTTTTGGCTGAAAAGCATCATCCGTTTAGAATAAGAGACTGCTGGACAGCAGCCTCCTGAAAGAACTACAGCTCACTCTACTAGAGCGGTGGCTTCCACATGGGCTTTTAAAAATGCTTCTGTTGAACAGATTTGTAAGGCTGCGACTTGGTCTTCGCTTCATACCTTTTCCAAATTTTACAAATTTGATACTTTTGCTTCTTCGGAGGCCATTTTTGGGAGACAGGTTCTGCAAGCAGTGGTGCCTTCTGTTTAGGTTCCTGTCTTGTCCCTCCCTTCATCCATGTCCTAAAGCTTTGGCATTGGTATCCCACAAGTAAGTATGAAACCGTGGACTCGGTACATCTTGCAAAAGAAAACAGAATTTATGCTTACCTGATAAATTTCTTTCTTTTGCGATGTACCGAGTCCACGGCACGCCCTGTCTATTCAAGACAGTATTTTTTATTGAAAACATCAGTCACCTCTGCACCTTATAGTTTCTCCTTTTTCTTCCTTAGCCTTCGGTCGAATGACTGGGGGGTGGAGTTAAGGGGGGAGCTATATAGACAGCTCTGCTTTGGGTGCTCTTTGCCACTTCCTGTTAGGAAGGATAATATCCCACAAGCAAGTAAGGATGAAACCGTGGACTCGGTACATCGCAAAAGAGAGAAATTTATCAGGTAAGCATAAATTCTGTTTCTATTTTTGTCACTTAAAACTTATTGGTTTTATGCTTGAGGGTTATATTGTGTGTGTATTTTTACTTTAGTGCAAAACTGCATTTCCATGCGGTGGTGTTTGGGCCTACTCCAACTTTTGACCTTAAGGGGCGGAGCCTATTTTGGCGCAATTTCTTCAGGCTTTGCAGCAGCAAACAGTAACTCTGTTGCTCCTGGACTGTGTAGCTGGTCTGAAGGGTTGGAAACTTGATTTGAGTACCCTGGGGGCAGGTAGGTGCCACAGCTCTGGTGCAAAGTGTATTTTTATCTATCTTTTGACTACATGTTGATATAAGTACTTCTAAAGCCTTATTTCTGCCCTTGCTTCTGGGTGCAGTAATTTTTGGATTAACCAACGATATAAGTTAAATTTGGGAATAATTTAACATTTTTTGTGTATTTTGGAAAAATTGTTCACTTTTTCTTTTCTTAAAGGCACAGTACACGTTTTTTCGAATGTTTATTTTCTGCTATAAATGAGTGTTTAAACGACTTGCGGTATTACTAGTCTGTTCAACATGTCTGACATTGAGGTTTCTTATTGCTCTCTGTGTTTAGAAGCTATTGTGCAACCCCCTCTTACATTGTGTAACTTTTGTACTGAAAGAGCTTTACAATGTAAAAAGCATATTTTAAATAAAGTGTGCCTAGGGATGATTCTCAGTCTGAAGAGAATCAGGATATGCCATCCAATTCTCCCCAAGTGTCACAACCTTTTATGCCCACACAAGCAACGCATAGTACTTCTAGTGCGTCTAATCCCTTTACTCTGCAGGAGATGGCTGCAGTTATGTTAACTACCCTTACAGATGTATTGTCTAAATTACCAGTGTTGCAGGGTAAACGCAGTAGGTCAAGTTTAAATGTAAATACTGAATCCTCTGATGCTTTATTAGGTATTTCCGATGTTCCCTCACAGTGCTCTGAGTTGGGAATTAGGGAATTACTGTCTGAGGGTGAAATTTCTGATTCGGGGAATGTTTTGCCTCAGACAGATTCGGATGCTATGTCATTTAAATTTAAGCTTGATCACCTCTGCCTGTTGCTTAGGGAGGTTTTAGCGACTCTGGATGATTGTGATCCTATTGTGATACCTCCAGAGAAATTGTGTGAAATGGATAAATATTTGGAAGTTCCTACTTACACTGATGTTTTTCCGGTTCCTAAGAGAAGTTTGGAAATTATTAGTAAAGAATGGGATAGACCATGTATACCGTTTTCTCCCTCTTCTAATTTTAAGAAAATGTTTCCTATATCAGATACCATTCGGGACTCATGGCAAGCGGTCCCTAAGGTAGAGGGAGCTATATCTTCCCTAGCTAAGCGTACTACTATACCCATTGAGGATAGGTGTGCTTTCAAGGATCCTATGGATATGAATTTAGAGGGTCTACTAAAGAAATTATTTGTTAATCAGGGATTTCTTTTACAACCTACGACTTGCATTGTTCCAGTAACTACTGCAGCAGCTTTTTGGTTTGAGGCTTTGGAAGAGTCTCTTAAAGGAACACTGAACCCAAATAGCATGACGTTTTAAGCAACTTTCTAATTTACTCCTATTATCAAATTTTCTTAATTCTCTTCATATCTTTATTTGAAATGCAAGAATAAGTTTAGATGCCGGCCCATTTTTGGTGAACCCGGGTTCTTCTTGCTTATTGGTGGATAAATTCATCCACCAATAAAAAAAAATGCTGTCCAGAGGTCTGAACCAAAAAATGGCTTAGATGCCTTTTTCAAATAAAGATAGCAAGAGAACGAAGATAAATTGATAATAGGAGTAAATTAGAAAGTTGCTTAAAATTGCTGCTCTATCTGAATCACAAAAGAAAAAAATTGGGTTCAGTGTCCCTTTAAGGTTGAGACTCCATTAGATGACATTCTAGATAGAATTAAGCTAGCTAATTCTTTTATTACTGATGCCGCTTTTCAAATTGCTAAATTAGCGGCAAAAAATTTAGGATTTGCTATTTTAGCACGTAGAGCATTGTGGCTCAAATCTTGGTCTGCTGATGTGTCATCAAAACATAAGCTTTTAGCTATTCCCTCCAAAGGTAAGACCCTTTTTTGGCCAGAATTGAAGGAGATCATTTCTGATATTACAGGAGGTAAGGGCCATGCCCTACCTCAGGATAGGTTGGTTAAAATGAGGGGTAAACAGAATAATTTTCGTTCCTTTC
>NC_069500.1:976795684-976873311 GCF_027579735.1 Bombina bombina | reverse complement strand
TGTTATCTTGGAAAGTTCTGTTTTTAATGGCTATTTCCTCTGCTCGAAGAGTCTCTGAGTTATCGGCCTTACATTGTGATTCTCCTTTTCTGATTTTTCATTCAGACAAGGTAGTTCTGCGTACTAAACCTGGGTTCTTACCTAAGGTAGTCACTAACAGGAATATCAATCAAGAGATTGTTGTTCCATCATTGTGCCTAACCCTTCTTCAAAGAAGGAACGACTTCTGCACAATCTGGACGTCGTCCGTGCCCTGAAATTTTATTTCAGGTCAAAAAGCTTCGGCTACCTCTCTCTCTTTTTGGCTTCGTAGCATAATACGTTTAGGATATGAGACTGCTGGACAGCAGCCTCCTGAAAGGATTACAGCTCATTCTACTAGAGCTGTGGCTTCCACTTGGGCCTTTAAGAATGAGGCCTCTGTTGAACAGATTTGCAAGGCTGCAACTTGGTCTTCACTTCATACTTTTTCCAAATTTTACAAATTTGATACTTTTGCTTCTTCGGAGGCTGTTTTTGGGAGAAAGGTTCTACAGGCAGTGGTTCCTTCCGTGTAAAGATCCTGCCTTTCCCTCCCGTCATCCGTGTACTTTTAGCTTTGGTATTGGTATCCCATAAGTAATGGATGACCCGTGGACTGACTACACTTAACAGGAGAAAACATAATTTATGCTTACCTGATAAATTCCTTTCTCCTGTAGTGTAGTCAGTCCACGGCCCACCCTGTTGTTTACGGCAGGTCTAAATTTTAAATTAAACTCCAGTCACCACTGCACCCTATAGTTTCTCCTTTCTCGTTTGGTTTCGGTCGAATGACTGGGTATGACGTAGAGGGGAGGAGCTATATAGCAGCTCTGCTTGGGTGATCCTCTTGCACTTCCTGTTAGGGAGGAGATATAATCCCATAAGTAATGGATGACCCGTGGACTGACTACACTACAGGAGAAAGGAATTTATCAGGTAAGCATAAATTATGTTTTTTCCCTGTGGGCTGTTAGGCTCGCGGGGGCTGAAAATGCTTCTTTTTATTGCGTCATTCTTGATGCAGACTTTTTTGGCGCAAAATTTTTTTCTGTTTCAGACGTCATACGTGTCGCCGGAAGTTGCGTCATTTTTGACGTTTTTGTGCGCCAAAAGTGTCGGCGTTCCGGATGTGGCGTCATTTTTGGCGCCAAAAGCATTTAGGCGCCAAATAATGTGGGCGTCTTTTTTGGCGCTAAAAAAATATGGGCGTCACTATTGTCTCCACATTATTTAAGTCTCATTATTTATTGCTTCTGGTTGCTAGAAGCTTGTTCACTGGCATTTTTTCCCATTCCTGAAACACTCATTTAAGGAATTTGATCAATTTTGCTTTATATGTTGTTTTTTCTATTACATATTGCAAGATGTCTCACGTTAACACTGAGTTAGAAGATACTTCTGGAAAATCGCTGCCTGGTGCTGGATCTACCAAAGCTAAGTGTATCTGCTGTAAACTTATGGTATCTGTTCCTCCAGCTGTTGTTTGTACTGATTGTCATGACAAACTTGTTAATGCAGATAATATTTCCTTTAGTAATGTTACATTACCTGTTGCTGTTCCGTCAACATCTAATACTCAGTGTTCCTGATAACATAAGAGATTTTGTTTCTAAATTCATTAAGAAGGCTATGTCTGTTATTCCTCCTTCTAGTAAACGTAAAAAGTCTTTTAAAACTTCTCATTTTTCACATGAATTTTTAAATGAACATCATCATTCTGATTCTGATAATGGTTCTTCTGGTTCAGAGGATTCTGTCTCAGAGGTTGATGCTGATAAATCTTCATATTTATTTAAAATGGAATTTATTCGTTCTTTACTTAAAGAAGTCCTAATTGCATTAGAAATAGAGGATTCTAGTCCTCTTGATACTAAATCTAAACGTTTAGATAAGGTTTTTAAATCTCCTGTAGTTATTCTAGAAGTTTTTCCTGTCCCTGATGCTATTTCTGAAGTAATTTCCAGGGAATGGAATAATTTGGGTAATTCATTTACTCCTTCTAAACGTTTTAAGCAATTATATTCTGTGCCATCTGACAGATTAGAGTTTTGGGACAAAATCCCTAAGGTTGATGGGGCTGTCTCTACTCTTGCTAAGCGTACTACTATTCCTACGGCAGATGGTACTTCCTTTAAGGATCCTTTAGATAGAAAATTGAATCCTTTCTAAGAAAAGCTTACTTGTGTTCAGGTAATCTTCTTAGACCTGCTATATCTTTAGCGGATGTTGCTGCAGCTTCAACTTTTTGGTTAGAAGCTTTAGCGCAACAAGTAACAGATCATAATTCTCATAGCATTATTAATCTTCTTCAACATGCTAATAATTTTTTTTGTGATGCCATCTTTGATATCATTAGAGTTGATGTCAGGTATATGTCTCTAGCTATTTTAGCTAGAAGAGCTTTATGGCTTAAAACTTGGAATGCTGATATGTCTTCTAAGTCAACTTTGCTTTCCCTTTCTTTCCAGGGTAATAAATTTGGTTCTCAGTTGGATTCTATTATCTCAACTGTTACTGGAGGGAAAGGAACTTTTTTACCACAGGATAAAAAATCTAAAGGTAAATTTAGGTTTAATAATCGTTTTCGTTCCTTTCGTCACAACAAGGAACAAAAGCCTGATCCTTAATCCTCAGGGGCGGTATCAGTTTGGAAACCATCTCCAGTCTGGAATAAATCCAAGCCTTTTAGAAAACCAAAGCCAGCTCCTAAGTCCACATGAAGGTGCGGCCCTCATTCCAGCTCAGCTGGTAGGGGGCAGATTACGTTTTTTCAAAGAAATTTGGATCAATTCAGTTCACAATCTTTGGATTCAGAACATTGTTTCAGAAGGGTACAGAATTGGCTTCAAGATAAGGCCTCCTGCAAAGAGATTTTTTTCTTTCCCGTGTCCCAGTAAACCCAGCGAAGGCTCAAGCATTTCTGAAATGTGTTTCAGATCTAGAGTTGGCTGGAGTAATTATGCCAGTTCCAGTTCTGGAACAGGGGCTGGGGTTTTATTCAAATCTCTTCATTGTACCAAAGAAGGAGAATTCCTTCAGACCAGTTCTGGATCTAAAAATATTGAATCGTTATGTAAGGATACCAACATTCAAAATGGTAACTGTAAGGACTATCCTGCCTTTTGTTCAGCAAGGGCATTATATGTCTATAATAGATTTACAGGATGCATATCTGCATATTCAGATTCATCCAGATCACTATCAGTTTATGAGATTCTTTCCTAGACAAGCATTACCAGTTTGTGGCTCTACCGTTTGGCCTAGCAACAGCTCCAATAATTTTTACAAAGATTCTCGGTGCCCTTCTGTCTGTAATCAGAGAACAGGGTATTGTGGTATTTCCTTATTTGGACGATATCTTGGTACTTGCTCAGTCTTCACATTTAGCAGAATCTCATACGAATCGACTTGTGTAGTTTCTTCAAGATCATGGTTGGAGGATCAATTTACCAAAAAGTTCATTGATTCCTCAGACAAGGGTAACCTTTTTAGGTTTCCAGATAGATTCAGTGTCCATGACTCTGTCTTTGACAGACAAGAGACGTCTAAAATTGATTTCAGCTTGTCGAAACCTTCAGTCACAATCATTCCCTTCGGTAGCCTTATGCATGGAAATTCTAGGTCTTATGACTGCTGCATCGGACGCGATCCCCTTTGCTCGTTTTCACATGCGACCTCTTCAGCTCTGTATGCTGAACCAGTGGTGCAGGGATTACACAAAGATATCTCAATTAATATCTTTAAAACAGATTGTACGACACTCTCTGACGTGGTGGACAGATCACCATCGTTTAGTTCAGGGGGCTTCTTTTGTTCTTCCGACCTGGACTGTAATTTCAACAGATGCAAGTCTTACAGGTTGGGGAGCTGTGTGGGGGTCTCTGACAGCACAAGGGGTTTGGGAATCTCAGGAGGTGAGATTACCGATCAATATTTTGGAACTCCGTGCAATTTTCAGAGCTCTTCAGTCATGGCCTCTTCTAAAGAGAGAATCGTTCATTTGTTTTCAGACAATGTCACAACTGTGGCATACATCAATCATCAAAGAGGGACTCGCAGTCCTCTGGCTATGAAAGAAGTATCTCGAATTCTGGTATGGGCGGAATCCAGCTCCTGTCTAGTTTCTGCGGTTCATATCCCAGGTATAGACAATTGGGAAGCGGATTATCTCAGTCGCCAAACGTTACATCCGGGCGAATGGTCTCTTCACCCAGAGGTATTTCTTCAGATTGTTCAAATGTGGGGACTTCCAGAAATAGATCTGATGGCCTCTCATCCAAACAAGAAACTTCCCAGGTATCTGTCCAGATCCAGGGATCCTCAAGCGGAAGCAGTGGATGCATTGTCACTTCCTTGGAAGTATCATCCTGCCTATATCTTTCCGCCTCTAGTTCTTCTTCCAAGAGTAATCTCCAAGATTCTGAAGGAATGCTCGTTTGTTCTGCTGGTGGCTCCAGCATGGCCTCACAGGTTTTGGTATGCGGATCTTGTCCGGATGGCCTCTTGCCAACCGTGGACTCTTCCGCTAAGACCAGACCTTCTGTCGCAAGGTCCTTTTTTCCATCAGGATCTCAAATCCTTAAATTTAAAGGTATGGAGATTGAACGCTTGATTCTTAGTCAAAGAGGTTTCTCTGACTCTGTGATTAATACTATGTTACAGGCTCGTAAATCCGTATCTAGGGAGATATATTATAGAGTCTGGAAGACTTATATTTCTTGGTGTCTTTCTCATCATTTTTCCTGGCATTCTTTTAGAATTCCGAGAATTTTACAGTTTCTTCAGGATGGTTTAGATAAAGGTTTGTCTGCAAGTTCCTTGAAAGGACAAATCTCTGCTCTTTCTGTTCTTTTTCACAGAAAGATTGCTAATCTTCCTGATATTCATTGTTTTGTACAAGCTTTGGTTCGTATAAAACCTGTCATTAAAGGATTACTTTCTGTTATAATTTTTAAGCTAAACAACTAACATATTAAAGTTAATAAACATTAATTAAAACCTACTGACCAATATTTTCTCCAAAACGAAGTTTCATAACGTTCTAAAAGTTATATCTTTTATTCGCCGATGATGTCACTTTATCCTGCCCACTATTTTCAGCACTGCATGTTCAAAATACTTAAACCAATAGCTTTGTGTTTAAAGCGCCATTTTGAAACCTAGGTATTGTAAACGGATTGGTACAGAGCAAAGGATACCCACGGAGTGGGTTTGGAAAACAATTAAATTTGCAGACAAGATTTCTGATATACGGTAGAGATATGTTAATGAAATGCTATTGATAAAAAGCGTATTTGGGGTAGTTGGTAACAGGCATAGAAAATATTTACTTACAGTGGCCCTTTAAGTCAATTTCTCCTCCTTGGAGTTTGAATTTGGTTCTGGGGGCTCTTCAAGCTCCTCCGTTTGAACCTATGCATTCATTGGACATTTAATTACTTTCTTGGAAAGTTTTGTTCCTTTTGGCCATCTCTTCTGCCAGAAGAGTTTCTGAATTATCTGCTCTTTCTTGTGAGTCTCCTTTTCTGATTTTTCATCAGGATAAGGCGGTGTTGCGAACTTCTTTTAAATTTTTACCTAAGGTTGTGAATTCCAACAACATTAGTAGAGAAATTGTGGTTCCTTCATTATGTCCTAATCCTAAGAATTCTAAGGAGAAATCATTGCATTCTTTGGATGTAGTTAGAGCTTTGAAATATTATGTTGAAGCTACTAAGAATTTCTGAAAGACTTCTAGTCTATTTATCTTTTCCGGTTCTAGGAAAGGTCAGAAGGCCTCTGCCATTTCTTTGGCATCTTGGTTGAAATTTTTAATTCATTATGCTTATGTCGAGTCGGGTAAAACTCCGCCTCAAAGGATTACAGCTCATTCTACTAGGTCAGTTTCTACTTCCTGGGCATTTAGGAATGAAGCTTCGGTTGATCAGATTTGCAAAGCAGCAACTTGGTCTTCTTTGCATACTT
This sequence comes from Bombina bombina, assembly GCF_027579735.1. Classification (NCBI taxonomy): domain Eukaryota; kingdom Metazoa; phylum Chordata; class Amphibia; order Anura; family Bombinatoridae; genus Bombina; species Bombina bombina. The sequence continues at coordinate 976,867,323 of NC_069500.1, read as the reverse complement.
TTACTAAATTCTACCATTTTGATGTGTTTTCTTCTTCTGAAGCTGTTTTTGGTAGAAAAGTACTTCAGGCAGCTGTTTCAGTTTGAATCTTCTGCTTATATTTTCAGTTTTTTTCTTTATAAGATTTAAACTTTATTTTTGGGTGTGGATTTTTTTCAACGGAATTGGCTGTCTTTATTTTATCCCTCCCTCTCTAGTGACTCTTGCGTGGAAGATCCACATCTTGGGTAGTCATTATCCCATACGTCACTAGCTCATGGACTCTTGCTAATTACATGAAAGAAAACATAATTTATGTAAGAACTTACCTGATAAATTCATTTATTTCATAATAGCAAGAGTCCATGAGGCCCACCCTTTTTTGTGGTGGTTATGATTTTTTTTGTATAAAGCACAATTATTCCAATTCCTTATATTTTTGCTTCGCACTTTTTTCTTATCACCCCACTTCTTGGCTATTCGTTAAACTGATTTGTGGGTGTGGTAAGATTGTTTCAATTTTTACTTATGTTGTCATTGGGGGTATAAAGGTGCCGTTTTGTGAGAAATAAAGTTAATTTATTCTGTATCCTACTGTTAGCGCAAGCTATAGAGGATTCTTATATGCTTGAGGGTACTCCCTCTATTCCTAATAGTAATACCTGTCTATATTGTGAGGAGGCCTTGGTGTGCCCGCCCTCTCAACTATATTCCATATGCATCAACAAGGTTATTATTTCTAAGAAGGTTAACCCCTTTAGTACTACTGAGCCGTCCACCTCTGAGGACTCGTCGTCCCGTGAGGTGCATAGCCATCAGTCATCTCCATTGTCACATGCAGCGTCCCATAGCACGCCTGATCCTCTGTCTGGAGGGAGCCTTTTACCATCGAAGTTTACTGCGCACCTAAGAACGGTGGTGCCTGAGGCTCTTAGTGCTTTACCTCGCCCTGCTAAGCGCAAGTGAAAGGTTAAACATAGCTCTCTGGTGCAGGGGACATCCAGTGATTTACTTGATTTGTCTGCTTTTAAGTTATCCCAGGATAGGTCACACTTTTAGTCTTTAGAGGGTGATATTTCTGGTTCTGAGTCTGCTACCTCTAGGCCTCCGGCTGCGGAGTAGCCAGCCTTTAGATTTAAAATTGAACACTTAAGTTTTCTTCTAAAAAAAGGTTCTGTCGACATTAGAGGTTCCCGAGGCCAAGTTGCCTGATAAACCTTTGATCCCTAAATTAGACAGTGTACGAGGACAGGATAGCGCCGCTAACTTTTCCTGTACCTGTAAAAGTGGTGAACATTATTAAAAATGAGTGGGATAGAATTGGATATTCCTTTTACCCTTCGTCTGCCTTTAAAATATTATTTCCGGAACTCTCAGCTGGAGTTGTGGGGTTCCGTCCCTAAGGTGCATGGCGCTATCTCCTCCCCTATCCCACTTGAGGATAGCCTGTCTTTTAGAGATCAGATGGATAAGAAGATGGAAATTTTTCACCGGAAACTGTTTCAGCATACGGGATATTTCAACCGGCAGCGGCTGTTGCCTCGGTTGCTGGAGCTGCGGCTTACTGGTGTGACTCCTTAGTGGATTAGATCAAGGTGGAGGGTCCCCTTGATGTTATCCAAGAAAGAATTAAGGCTTTGAGAATTGCTAATTCATCTGTGATGCAAACATGCAGATTATTCGCCTGAATGCTTAAGTATCTGGTTTCTCAGTACAGACCTGTTGGGCGCTCTGGCTGAAGTCCTGGTCTGCGGACCTGACTTCTAAGTCTAGACTACTTTCCCTTCCCTTTAAGGAAAATATTTTATTTGGTCTAGGCCTGAACTCCATTATCTCCACGGTTACAGGGGGCAAGGGTGCCTTCCTACCGCAGAATAAAAAGAACAAATCTAAGGGACAAGGATCTAACCTTCGTTCCTTTCGTTCTGAAAAGTCCCAACGTCAGCACTCCTCTAAGCACGAGGAAGTGGAGGTATCGGTTTAAGTATCTGAGCATTTGTACAAGTACTCATGCAAACACTCTGTATCGGCACAACCCTACTTTTGACAAGCATCTAGTGCTTCAGTTTAGTGCGCAGTTTAGTCTACATTATTCATGAGGTTGCTTTTTAGGCATGTGCATTTGGCAGCTTCGTAAGCTGCCAAATGTGGAAGAAGGCGGTCGCTCACAGCCTTTCTTCTTGTGAAAGTGCAACTCGCTAAGATCTGGGTTTGCACAGAAGAAAGCCAGCTCAGAAAAGAGCTGAAGGCCCTGAGCAGCTGCTGCGTTCGTCAGCTGATGAAGCTGCTGAATGCACATACCTAGCATTTTTGTTTGGTCATCATTTTAAACTATGTGCAAAAAAATAATTTTAAAAAGTCAATTTTCTGCAATGCATGGTAAATGCCAGCAGTGTAACTGATCTGTGAATTTACCGAATTTTTGTCAAAGGATTTAAGAATGTGTGTTCCAACATGGCGACGGCAAGTATGAAAATGTAAAACGCTTGTAATGGGTTAAAACAAGTTACTCAAATGAACTATTCACGGGTTACTTCAAAATTATTGCATACTTGCAGAAAATGCCATGTCTTGGCTCCATACCCTACTTGGCACCCACCAAGATTTGCTTAATTTGCAATTTGCAGTTTCCTTTTAATATATAACCACTTTTAAAAAGGTGATGTTTTGGGTTGTTTTGGCCTTCCATTACTATATTGGCAAGTCATCATTGGTGAGTGTGCTGTGAAGGCATATCGGCCAAAATATGTGTAGTGTTAAGTAATAAGTATTTAGTTTCTGGTTTTCTTAGTTTAAAGTACCCTGTTAAAGGTTTGAGCTTTTTGAACATTTAAACTTTACAGTATCGCCTTGTGATAAAATGCAAGATGGGGATAACCACTACAAGAACAAACTGAGAAATGTGTGTAATACTATTTGCTTTTTTTAATTTTTATTAGTGATGTAATTGATTTGGGCACCAATAACATGCCTTTTTTTATTATTTAAATGCTTCATTACAAAAAGTTAACTCTTACATATCTTGAATGTATGTACAATAATCATTTACAGCTTAAAATAGGTTCCAAAGGCTATTTATGAGAAACAATATTAAAGAGAAAGCAAGATATTAGAAATGTTCGAGCTATGGAATCAATTTTTAATTTTTTTAATTTTTTTTTTTTACAGTGTTCCACTGGCAGGCAACGATTATGGGACCTGTAAGTATAACTATATAGTTTACTGTAATCAATTTTATTTTATTTAAATCAACATTAGGAAGATACTCTGTATATTACATGTATTGTATTTTGATGCTATCTCATTGTAATTGACATTTTGGGGTGTCAAAGGGATATACCTAATTAACTAGCAGCATCACATGCCACACTATTCAAACAATATACAGAGTAACCCCCACAAAAGAAAAAGATGTGATGACACTGTAAATAAAGGGCAGTAGCATATTTACCTACAATCAGAAAATCACTATTAAGTAGAACTGTCCATAAACGGTGAAATGCTGGTAAGGTCAGAAAATATCCCTTTGTAGAATATAATAGGATAAAGATTACAAAGAATTGGGTCTGGTGTGTCAAGAGTTTTCACAGGATATTTTGTGGCACCACACTTTGTTTTACAGAACCATTGGAACAGATTGAGAAAATTAAATAAAATTTAAATGTTATTCACACTTATGCTTACATTTTCTGTAAAGCTTTGATAGCAGTTATTTTTAAGGGGTTTTGCCTAGGACTTAAATAATGAAAATAAATGTTATAGTAGAGAGAGAGAAACAACAAAGGAGAGAAGGGAAAAAGGGAATTTTAAGATTCCTTCTCACAGTAAAAATTTTAATTCTAAAAAAAAAAATTATGGTCAAAGTAAAGGGATAAAGAGGAGCCTGAGTGATTCCTTCTCACACAATGAAAAGGGTTGGATCTTGACAAAAATGTGGATGATTATACTCTAGAGAGTGATAGAACACACAAACTTTATGTAACTTTTTTCTTCTCTCTTCAGACAATTATTTAGAACGTAACCACTCTCCTCGAGATTGCGCTTTTAAAAAATATATATTTAGTAATTCTAAATCTTCTAATAATCTCTTGACTTTCTCTCTTATATATGATCCCCAACAGTAAAAAACAAAAAAAAAAACCTTTCTAATCTATTTGGATCTTTTTCTTACATCCTAAATCTCTCTAGTTACTTGGGTCCAAATCCTTTCATAAGGGTGGCGAGAGCCCAGAAGCTTTTGCATATGGGATATACATTCTTACCAGGAGAAGACTGTTTCCCATATCTCAAAAGCCTATAAAACCCCTTCCACCTCATACCTTATTTTTTAAACCTTACCTCCGTTGGAGATGGTTGAAGTATGTTGATGTGCTTGATTTCTTCAGTGAAAGGCTTTTCAAAGCATATTGAAGCCCATTTCCCCCTCAGAGTACAGTGCTTGTCAGAGGGATGTGATTGGAGTATTGCCGGATAAAATGTTTTTGCTTCATGGGAAATCCTTCATAGACATCCTGTAAATTCAGTCGCAGGGACTAGTCTTCTGCCTCCCTTTACAGATTGACGTTATACTACTATTCCATTACCTCTGATGATATGTTTCAGTACCGGTTTGGTTGTCTGCTACTAAGTGGACGAGTGTCTATGGGTAAGTATGTTTTTGTATTTTTTTTTTTTTTAGTACATAGCTATGTTTATGGGCACTTTCTCCTGTTAAGTGTGGTCAGTCCACGGGTCATCATTACTTCTGGGATATTAACTCCTCCCCAACAGGAAGTGCAAGAGGATTCACCCAGCAGAGCTGCTACATAGCTCCTCCCCTCTACGTCACCCCCAGTCATTCTCTTGCACCCAACGAATAGATAGGATGTGTGAGAGGACTGTGGTGATTATACTTAGTTTCATACCTTCAATCAAAAGTTTGTTATTTTTTAATAGCACCGGAGTGTGTTATTCCTTCTCTGGTAGAATTTGAAGAAGAATCTACCTGAGTTTTTTCTATGATTTTAGCCGGCGTAGTTAAGATCATATTGCTGTTTCTTGGCCATCTGAGGAGAGGTAAACTTCAGATCAGGGGACAGCGGGCAGATTAATCTGCAAAGAGGTATGTAGCAGCTTATTATTTTCTGACAATGGAATTGATGAGAAAATTCTGCCATACCGAGATAATGTAAACTCAGCCTTAAATGCAGTAGCAGCAACTGGTATCAGGCTGTCATGTATGTATATTTTACACTTCAGTATTCTGGGGAATGGCACTTCACTGGAATTATACTGTATGCATAAGACTTTAGCCTAATTTGCAGGGACTAGCAACAGGCTTTTTAATAACACTTAATTTATTTAATGTTAAACGTTTTTTGCTGGCATGTAAAATCTTTTAATTTGCTGAGGTACTGGGTGAAAAAATGTTTTGGGCACTAATTTTTTCCACTTGGCAGTCGTTTTATTTAATTTGACAGTTTACTGATCTCTCTCACTGTGTGTGAGGGGGAGGGGCCTTTTTTGGCACTTTTGCTACGCATCAAAAAATAAAGTCAGAAGTTTGTCTTCCCTGCATGATCCGGTTCATCTCTACAGAACTCAGGGGTCTTCAAAACTTGTTTTGAGGGAGGTAATCACTCACAGCAGAGCTGTGAGATTGTAGTTGACTGTGATAAAAAACGTTTATTTCTCCAACATAGGTGTGTCCGGTCCGCGGCGTCATCCTTACTTGTGGGATATTCTCTTCCCCAACAGGAAATGGCAAAGAGCCCAGCAAAGCTGGTCACATGATCCCTCCTAGGCTCCGCCTTCCCCAGTCATTCTCTTTGCCGTTGTACAGGCAACATCTCCACGGAGATGGCTTAGAGTTTTTTGGTGTTTAAATGTAGTTTTTATTCTTCAATCAAGAGTTTATTTTAAAATAGTGCTGGTATGTACTATTTACTCTGAAACAGGAAAGAGATGAAGATTTCTGTTTGTAAGAGGAAAATAATTTTAGCAACCGTTACTAAAATCGATGGCCGTTTCCACACAGGACTGTTGAGAGGAATTAACTTCAGTTGGGGGAAACAGTGAGCAGACTTTTGCTGCTTGAGGTATGACACATTTCTAACAAGACTCGGTAATGCTGGAAGCTGCCATTTTCTTAGTTTAAGTAAAAGAAAAAAAAGGGCTTCATTAGGGCTTAAAAAACTGGTAGACATTTTTCTGGGCTAAAACGATTACTTTACTAAGTATATTTGGCAGATTATTACTTTTAATAGTTGTTAAATCTTGGGGATTGTTTTAATAAAAACGGCAGGCACTGTATTGGACACCTTTTTCACTGGGGGCCTTTTCTAGTCATAGACAGAGCCTCATTTTCGCGCCTTTAATGCGCAGTTGTTTTTGGAAAGCATGGCATGCAGATGCATGTGTGAGGAGCTAAGAACCACTGAAAAAGCTTATAGAAGGCATCATTTGGTATCGTATTCCCCTCTGGGCTTGGTTGGGTCTCAGCAAAGCAGATACCTGGGACTGTATAGGGGTTAATTGTAAAAACGGCTCCGGTTCCGTTATTTTAAGGGTTAAAGCATTCAAATTTGGTGTGCAATACTTTTAAGGCTTTAAGTTACTGTGGTGAAATTTTGGTGAAATTTGAACAATTCCTTCATACTTTTTCACATATTCAGTAATAAAGTGTGTTCAGTTTAAAATTTAAAGGGACAGTAACGGTTTTATTGTAAAACGTTTTTTGTGCTTTGTTGACAAGTTTATGCCTGTTAACATGTCCGAACCATCAGATAACGATGTTCTATATGTATGAAAGCCAATGTGTCTCCCCTTTTAAATATATGTGATATATTTGTGTCATAATGTCCAAACAAAGTAGGGATAATAATGCCATAGATATGATATTGCCCAAGATGATTCCTCTAATGAGGGGAGTAAGCATGGTACTGCATCATCCCCTTCTGTGTCTACACCAGTTTTGCCCACACAAGAGGCCCCTAGTACATCTAGTGCGCCAATACTTATTACCATACAACAATTAATGGCTGTAATGGATAATTCTATTGCATGCATTTTTTTCCAAAATGCCTACTTATCAGAGAAAGCGTGATTGCTCTGTTTTAAACACTGAAGAGCATGAGGACGCTGATGATAATGGTTCTGACATACCCTCACACCTATCTGAAGGGGCCAGGAGGGAGGTTTTGTCTGAGGGAGAAATTTCAGATTCAGGGAAAATTTCTCAACAAGCAGAACCTGATATTGTAACTTTTAAATTTAAATTTCAACATCTCCACGCACTACTTAAGGAGGTATTATCTACTCTGGATGATTGTGACAATTTGGTCATTCCAGAGAAATTAGGTAAGATGGACAAGTTCCTAGAGGTTCCGGTGCCCCCCGATGTTTTTCCTATACCCAAGCGGGTGGCGGACATAGTAAATAAGGAGTGGGAAAGGCCCGGCATACCCTTTGTCCTCCCCCTATATTTAAGAAATTAGTTCCTATAGTCGACCCCAGAAAGGACTTATAGCATACAGTCCCCAAGGTCGAGGGGGCGGTTTCTACTCTAAACAAACGCACTTCTATTCCTATAGAAGATAGTTGTGCTTTCAAGATCCTATGGATTAAAGGTTAGAGGGTTTGCTTAAAAAGATGTTTGTTCAGCAAGGTTACCTTCTACAACCAATTTCATGCATTGTTCCTGTCACTACAGCTGCGTGTTTCTGGTTCGAAGAACTAGAAAAGTCGCTTAATAAAGAATCTTCGTACGAGGAGGTTTTGGACAGAGTTCAAGCTCTTAAATTGGCTAACTTTTTTATTTTAGATGCCGCTTTGTAATTAGCTAGATTAGCGGCGAATAATTCAGGGTTTGCTATCGTGGCGCGCAGAGCGCTTTTGCTTAACATCCCTTTCAAGGGTAAAACACTGTTTGGCCCTGACTTGAAAGAGATTATTTCAGGCATCACTGGGGGAAAGGGCCACGCCCTTCCTCTGGATAGGTCTTTTAAGGCTAAAAAGAAGCCAAATTTTCGTCCCTTTCGCAGAAACGGACCAGCCTCAAATTCTACACCCTCTAAGCAAGAGGGTAATACTTCTCAAACCAAGCCAGCCTGGAGCCCGATGCAAGGCTGGAACAAGGGTAAGCAGGCCAAGTCACCTGCCACTGCTACCAAAACAGCATGAAGTGTTGGCCCCCGATCTGGGAAGGATCTGGTGGGGGGCAGACTTTCTCTCTTTGCTCAGGCTGGGGCAAGAGATGTTCAGGATCCTTGGGCGCTAGAAATAGTTTCTCAAGGTTATCTCCTGGAATTCAGGGAACTACTCCCAAGGGGAAGGTTCCACGGGTCTCAATTATCTTCGAACAGGCATTCTTACACTGTGTAGAAGACCTGTTAAGCATGGGAGTGATTCATCCTGTTCCATTAGGAGAACAAGGGATGGGTTTTTACTCTAACCTGTTCATAATTCCCAAAAAAGAGGGAACATTCAGACCTATTTTAGATCTCAAGATTCTAAACAAGTTTCTAAGGGTTTCATCATTCAAAATGGAAACCATTCGAACGATCCTTCCTACCATCCAGGAAGGTCAATTCATGACCACGGTGGACTTAAAGGATGCGTACCTACGTATTCCTATCCACAAGGAACATTTTCGGTTCCTAAGGTTCGCCTTTCTGGACAAGCATTACCTGTGGCACTTCCATTCGGATTAGCCACTGCTCCAAGGATTTTCACAAGGGTACTAGGGTCCCTTCTAGCGGTGCTAAGACCAAGGGGCATTGCAGTAGTACCTTACTTGGACGACATCCTGATTCAAGTGTCGTCTCTGTCAAAAGCAAGGGCTCATACGGACATTGTCCTAGCCTTTCTCAGATCTCACAGGTGAAAAGTGAACATAGAAAAAAGTTCTCTGTCCCCGTCAACAAGAGTTCCCTTCTTGGGAACAATAATAGTTTCCTTAGAAATGAAGGTTTTTCTGACAGAGGCCAGAAAATCAAAACTTCTAAGCTCTTGTCAGGTACTTCATTCTGTTCTTCTTCCTTCCATAGCGCAGTCCATGGAAGTAATAGGGTTGATGGTTGCGGCAATGGACATAGTTCCTTTTGCACGAATTCATCTAAGACCATTGCACCTGGGCATGCTCAGACTGTGGAATGGGGATTATACAGACTTGTCTCCGACGATACAAGTAGATCAAATAACCAGAGATTCACTCCGTTGGTGGCTGACCCTGGACAACCTGTCACAGGGAATGAGCTTCCGCAGACCAGAATAGGTCATTGTCACGACCGACGCCAGTCTGGTGGGCTGGGGCGCGGTCTGGGAACCCCTGATAACTCAGGGTCTATGGTTTCGGGAAGACTCTCTTCTCCCGATAAACATAATGGAACTGAGAGCTATATTCAATGTTCTCAAGGCTTGGCCTCGACTAGCAAAGGCCAAATTCATAAGGTTTCAATCAGTCATCATGACGACTGTTACATATATCAACCATCAGGGGGTAACAAGGAGTTCCCTGGCGATGGAGGAGCATCCGGGGGAGTGGGAACTCCATCTGGAAATCTTTGCCCAAATAACTCAATTATGGGGCATTCCAGACTTGGTTCTGATGGCCTCTCGTCAGAACTTCATGGTCCCTTGTTACGGGTCCAAATCCAGGGATCCCAAGGCGACTCTATTGGATACAATAGTAGCACCTTGGATCTTCAACGTAGCTTATGTATTCCCACCGTTTCCTCTCATTCCCAGGCTGATAGCCAGGATCAATCTGGAGAGGGCTTCGGTGACCTTGATAGTTCCTGTGTGGCCACGCAGGACTTGGTATGCAGACCTGGTGAATGTGTCATCGGCTCCACCATGGAAGCTACCTTTGAGACAGGACCTTCTTATTCAGGGTCCATTCGAACATCCGAATCTGGTTTTCCTCCAACTGACTGCTTGGAGTTTGAACGCTTGATTTTATCAAAGCGTGGGTTTTCAGATTCTGTAATAGATACTCTTATTCAGGCTAGAAAGCCTGTAACTAGAAAAATTTACCATAATATATGGAAAAAATATATCTGTTGGTGTGAATCTAAAGGATTCCCATGGAACAAGATAAAAATTCCTAAGATTCTTTCCTTTCTACAAGAAGGTTTGGAGAAAGGATTTTCTGCGAGTTCTCTGAAGGGACAGATCTCTGCTTTATCTGTTTTACTTCACAAAAGGCTGGCAGCTGTGCCAGACGTTTAAGCGTTTGTTCAGGCTCTGGTTAGAATCAAGCCTGTTTACAGACCTTTGACTCTTCCCTGGAGTCTTAATCTAGTTCTTTCAGTTCTTCAAGGGGTTCCGTTTGAACCCTTACATTCCATAGATATTAAGTTATTATCTTGGAAAGTTTTGTTTTAGGTTGCAATTTCTTCTGCTAGAAGAGTTTCTGAGTTATCTGCTCTGCAGTGTTCTCCGCCCTATCTGGTCCATGCAGATAAGGTGGTTTTTACGTACTGAGCCTGGTTTTCTTCCGAAGGTTGTTTCCAACAAAAATATTAACCAGGAGATAGTTGTACCTTCTTTGTGTCCGAATCCAGTTTCATAGAAGGAACGTTTGTTACACAATTTGGACGTTGTCCGTGCTCTAAAATTCTATTTAGATGCTACAAAGGATTTCAGACAAACATCTTCCTTGTTTGTTGTTTATTCTGGTAAAAGGAGAGGTCAAAAAGCAACTTCTACCTCTCTATCTTTTTGGCTTAAAAGCATCATCAGATTGGCTTATGAGACTGCCGGACGGCAGCCTCCTGAAAGAATCACAACTCATTCCACTAGGGCCGTGGCTTCCACATGGGCCTTTAAGAACGAGGCTTCTGTTGATCAGATATGTAAGGCAGCGACTTGGTCTTCACTGCACACTTTTACCAAATTTTACAAATTTGATACTTTTGCTTCTTCTGAGGCTATTTTTGGGAGAAAGGTTTTGCAAACCGTGGTGCCTTCCGTCTAGGTGACCTGATTTGCTCCCTCCCATCATCCGTGTCCTAAAGCTTTGGTATTGGTTCCCACAAGTAAGGATGACGCCGTGGACCGGACACACCTATGTTGGAGAAAACAGAATTTATGCTTACCTGATAAATTACTTTCTCCAACGGTGTGTCCGGTCCACGGCCCGCCCTGGTTTTTTAATCAGGTCTGATGATTTATTTTCTTTAACTACAGTCACCACGGTATCATATGATTTCTCCTATGCAAATATTCCTCCTTTACGTCGGTCGAATGACTGGGGAAGGCGGAGCCTAGGAGGGATCATGTGACCAGCTTTGCTGGGCTCTTTGCCATTTCCTGTTGGGGAAGAGAATATCCCACAAGTAAGGATGACGCCGTGGACCGGACACACCGTTGGAGAAAGTAATTTATCAGGTAAACATAAATTCTGTTTTCTGTATTTTTTTTTTTTTTTTTTTTCTGCTATCAGGGTTAGTTATCCTTTGCTAATGGGAGCAATCCTTTGCTAAAATTGTGTTTTTACAAAGATTTGATGCTATAACTTTTCAGTTTATTAATTTTCAACTGTCATAACTTTTTCTGTGCTTCTTATAGGCACAGTACGTTTTCATATTATAGTAAATTACTTGAAAAGTATTTCCAAGTTGCTAGTTTATTTGCTAGTGTGTTAAACATGTCTGATTCAGAGGAAGATATCTGTGCTATATGTGCTAAAACCAAAGTGGAGCCCAATAGAAATTTATGTACTAACTGCATTGATGCTACTTTAAATAAAAGTCAATCTGTACAAATTGAACATATTTCACCAAACAACGAGGGGAGAGTTATGCCGACTAACTCGCCTCACGTGTCAGTACCTGCATCTCCCGCTCGGGAGGTGCGTGATATTGTAGCGCCGAGTACATCTGGGCGGCCATTACAAATCACATTACAGGATATGGCTACTGTTATGACTGAAGTTTTGGCTAAATTACCGGAACTAAGAGGTAAGCGTGATCACTCTGGGGTGAGAACAGAGTGCGCTGATAATATTAGGGCCATGTCAGACACTGCGTCACAATTTGCAGAACATGAGGACGGAGAGCTTCATTCTGCGGGTGACGGTTCTGATCCAAACAAACTGGATTCAGACATTTCAAATTTTAAATTTAAGCTGGAAAACCTCTGTGTATTACTAGGGGAGGTGTTAGCGGCTCTGAATGATTGTAACACAGTTGCAATACCAGAGAAAATGTGTAGGTTGGATAAATATTTTGCGGTACCGTCGAGTACTGACGTTTTTCCTATACCTAAGAGACTTACTGAAATTGTTACTAAGGAGTGGGATAGACCCGGTGTGCCGTTCTCACCCCCTCCGATATTTAGAAAGATGTTTCCAATAGACGCCACCACACGGGACTTATGGCAAACGGTCCCTAAGGTGGAGGGAGCAGTTTCTACTTTAGATAAGCGTACCACTATCCCGGTGGAGGATAGCTGTGCCTTTGCAGATCCAATGGATAATAAGTTAGAGGGTTACCTTAAGAAAATGTTTGTTCAACAAGGTTTTATATTGCAACCTCTTGCATGCATTGCGCCTGTCACGGCTGCAGCAGCATTTTGGTTTGAGTCTCTGGAAGAGACACTTGAATCAGCTCCATTAGATGAGATTACACACAAGCTTAAAGCCCTTAAGTTAGCTAACTCAATTATTTCGGATGCCGTAGTACATTTAACTAAACTTACGGCTAAGAATTCCGGATTCGCCATTCAGGCGCGCAGAGCACTGTGGCTAAAATCCTGGTCAGCTGACGTTACTTCTAAATCTAAATTGCTTAATATACCTTTCAAAGGGCAGACCTTATTCGGGCCCGGGTTGAAAGAAATTATCGCTGATATTACAGGAGGTAAAGGCCATGCCCTGCCTCAAGACAGAGCCAAACCTAAGGCTAGACAGTCTAATTTCTCCAACATAGGTGTGTCCGGTCCACGGCGTCATCCTTACTTGTGGGATATTCTCTTCCCCAACAGGAAATGGCAAAGAGCCCAGCAAAGCTGGTCACATGATCCCTCCTAGGCTCCGCCTACCCCAGTCATTCTCTTTGCCGTTGCACAGGCAACATCTCCACGGAGATGGCTTAGAGTTTTTTGGTGTTTAAATGTAGTTTTTATTCTTCAATCAAGAGTTTGTTATTTTAAAATAGTGCTGGTATGTACTATTTACTCTGAAACAGAAAAGAGATGAAGATTTCTGTTTGTAAGAGGAAAATGATTTTAGCAACCGTTACTAAAATCGATGGCTGTTTCCACACAGGACTGTTGAGATGAATTAACTTCAGTTGGGGGAAACAGTGGGCAGACTTTTGCTGCTTGAGGTATGACACATTTCTAACAAGACTTGGTAATGCTGGAAGCTGTAATTTTCCCTATGGGAACCGGTAAGCCATTTTCTTAGTTTAGTATAAGAATAAAGGGCTTCACAAGGGCTTTAAAGACTGGTAGACATTTTTCTGCGCTAAAACTATTACTTTATAAGTATATTTAGTGGATTATAACTATAAATAGTTCTTTTAATCTTGGGGATGTGTTAAAAAAACGGCAGGCACTGTATTGGACACCTTTTTTCACTGGGGGCCTTTTCTAGTCATAGGCAGAGCCTCATTTTCGCGCCACTAATGCGCAGTTGTTTTTGGAAAGCAAGGCATGCAGATGCATGTGTGAGGAGCTAAGAACCACTGAAAAAGCTTATTGAAGGCGTCATTTGGTATCGTATTCCCCTCTGGGCTTGGTTGGGTCTCAGCAAAGCAGATACCAGGGACTGTATAGGGGTTAAATGTAAAAACGGCTCCGGTTCCGTTATTTTAAGAGTTAAAGCTTTCAAATTTGGTGTGCAATACTTTTAAGACTTTAAGACACTGTGGTGAAATTTTGGTGAATTTTGAACAATTCCTTCATACTTTTTCACATATTCAGTAATAAAGTGTGTTCAGTTTAAAATTTAAAGTGACAGTAACGGTTTTATTTTAAAACGTTTTTTGTGCTTTGTTATCAAGTTTATGCCTGTTAACATGTCTGAACCATCAGATAGACGATGTTCTGTATGTTTGGAAGCCAAGGTTCCTCCCCATTTAAATATATGTGATGAATGTGACATAGTGTCCAAACAAAGTAGGGACAATGATGCCACTGATAATGATGTTGCCCAAAATGATTCCTCAAGCGAGGGGAGTAAGCATGGTACTGCATCATCCCCTTCTGTGTCTACACCAGTCTTGCCCACACAAGAGGCCCCTAGTACATCTAGTGCGCCAATCCTTCTTACTATGCAACAATTAACGGCTGTAATGGATAATTCTATTAAAAACATTTTGTCCAAAATGCCCACTTATCAGAGAAAGCGCGATTGCTCTGTTTTAGATACTGAAGAGCATGAGGACGCTGATGATAATGGTTCTGACATACCCTCACACCAATCTGAAGGGGCCAGGAGGGAGGTTTTGTCTGAGGGAGAAATTTCAGATTCAGGAAAAATTTCTCAACAAGCTGAACCTGATGTTATTACTTTTAAATTTAAATTAGAACATCTCCGCACTCTGCTTAAGGAGGTGTTATCTACTCTGGATGATTGTGACAATTTGGTCATTCCAGAGAAATTATGTAAGATGGACAAGTTCCTAGAGGTCCCGGTGCCCCCCGATGCTTTTCCTATACCCAAGCGGGTGGCGGACATTGTAAATAAGGAATGGGAAAGGACCGGCATACCTTTTGTTCCTCCCCCTATATTTAAAAAATTATTTCCTATGGTCGACCCCAGAAAGGACTTATGGCAGACAGTCCCCAAGGTCGAGGGGGCGGTTTCTACTCTAAACAAACGCACTACTATCCCTATAGAAGATAGTTGTGCTTTCAAAGATCCTATGGATAAAAAATTAGAGGGTTTGCTTAAAAAGATGTTTGTTCAGCAAGGTTACCTTCTACAACCAATTTCATGCATTGTTCCTGTCACTACAGCACCGTGTTTCTGGTTCGAAGAACTAGAAAAGTCGCTCAATAAAGACTCTTCGTATGAGGAGGTTATGGACAGAGTTCAAGCACTTAAATTGGCTAACTCTTTTATCTTAGACGCCACTTTGTAATTAGCTAGATTAGCGGCGAAAAATTCAGGTTTTGCTATTGTGGCGCGCAGAGCGCTTTGGCTAAAGTCTTGGTCAGCGGATGTGTCCTCCAAGAACAAATTGCTTAACATCCCTTTCAAAGGTAAAACGCTGTTTGGCCCTGACATGAAAGAGATTATTTCAGACATCACTGGGGGAAAGGGCCACGCCCTTCCTCAGGATAGGTCTTTTAAGGCTAAAAATAAGCCAAATTTTCGTCCCTTTCGCAGAAACGGACCAGCCTCAAATTCTACACCCTCTAAGCAAGAGGGTAATAGTTCTCAAACCAAACCAGCCTGGAGACCGATGCAAGGCTGGAACAAGGGTAAGCAGGCCAAGAAACCTGCCACTGCTACTAAAACAGCATGAAGTGTTGGCCCCCGATCCGGGACCGGATCTGGTGGGGGGCAGACTCTCTCTCTTTGCTCAGGCTTGGGCAAGAGATGTTCAGGATCCTTGGGCGCTAGAAATAGTTTCTCAAGGTTATCTCCTGGAATTCAAGGAACTACCCCCAAGGGGGAGGTTCCACAGGTCTCAATTGTCTTCAAACCAAATAAAAAGACAGGCATTCTTACATTGTGTAGAAGACCTGTTAAGAATGGGAGTGATTCATCCTGTTCCATTAGGAGAACAAGGGATGGGGTTTTACTCCAATCTGTTCATAGTTCCCAAAAAAGAAGGAACATTCAGACCAATTTTAGATCTCAAGATTCTAAACAAATTTCTCAGGGTTCCATCGTTCAAGATGGAAACCATTCGAACAATTCTTCCTACCATCCAGGAAGGTCAATTCATGACCACGGTGGATTTAAAGGATGCGTATCTACATATTCCTATCCACAAGGAACATCATCGGTTCCTAAGGTTCGCCTTTCTGGACAAGCATTACCAGTTTGTGGCACTGCCATTCGGATTAGCCACTGCTCCAAGGATTTTCACAAAGGTACTAGGGTCCCTTCTAGCGGTGCTAAGACCATGGGGCATTGCAGTAGTACCTTACTTGGACGACATACTGATTCAAGCGTCTCTGTCAAAAGCAAAGGCTCATACGGACATTGTCCTAGCCTTTCTCAGATCTCACGGGTGGAAAGTGAACATAGAAAAAAGTTCTCTGTCCCCGTCAACAAGAGTTCCCTTCTTGGGAACAATAATAGACTCCTTAGAAATGAAGATTTTTCTGACAGAGGCCAGAAAATCAAAACTTCTAAGCTCTTGTCAAGTACTTCATTCTGTTCTTCTTCCTTCCATAGCGCAGTGCATGGAAGTAATAGGTTTGATGGTTGCGGCAATGGACATAGTTCCTTTTGCACGAATTCATCTAAGACCATTACAACTGTGCATGCTCAGACAGTGGAATGGGGATTATACAGACTTGTCTCCGACGATCCAAGTAGATCAAAGAACCAGAGATTCACTCCGTTGGTGGCTGAACCTGGACAACCTGTCACAGGGAATGAGCTTCCGCAGACCAGAGTGGGTCATTGTCACGACCGACGCCAGTCTGGTTGGCTGGAGGGCGGTCTGGGAACCCCTGAAAGCTCAGGGTCTATGGTCTCGGGAAGAATCTCTTCTCCCGATAAACATTCTGGAACTGCGAGCGATATTCAATGCTCTCAAAGCTTGGCCTCAACTAGCAGAGGCCAAATTCATAAGGTTTCAATCAGACAACATGACGACACTGGCATATATCAACCATCAGGGGGGAACAAGGAGTTCCCTGGCGATGGAGGAAGTGACCAAAATAATTCAATGGGCGGAGAATCACTCCTGCCACTTGTCTGCAATCCACATCCCAGGAGTGGAAAATTGGGAAGCGGATTTTCTGAGTCGTCAGACATTTCATCCGGGGGAGTGGGAACTCCATCCGGAAATCTTTGCCCAAATAACTCAATTATGGGGCATTCCAGACATGGACCTGATGGCGTCTCGTCAGAACTTCAAGGTTCCTTGCTACGGGTCCAGATCCAGGGATCCCAGGGCGACTCTAGTAGATGCACTGATAGCGCCTTGGACCTTCAACCTAGCTTATGTATTCCCACCGTTCCCTCTCATTCCCAGGCTGGTAGCCAGGATCAATCAGGAGAGGGCTTTGATGATCTTGATAGCTCCTGCGTGGCCACGCAGAACTTGGTATGCAGACCTGGTGAATATGTCATCGGCTCCACCATGGAAGCTACCTTTGAGACAGGACCTTCTTGTTCAAGGTCCATTCGAACATCCGAATCTGGCTTCACTCCAACTGACTGCTTGGAGATTGAACGCTTGATTTTATCAAAGCGTGGGTTTTCAGATTCTGTCATTGATACTCTTGTTCAGGCTAGAAAGCCTGTAACTAGGAAAATTTACCATAAAATATGGAAAAAATATATTTGTTGGTGTGAATCTAAAGGATTCCCATGGAACAAGATAAAAATTCCTAAGATTCTATCCTTTCTACAGGAGGGTTTGGAGAAAGGATTATCTGCAAGTTCTTTGAAGGGACAGATTTCTGCTTTATCTGTTTTACTTCACAAAAAACTGGCGGCTGTGCCAGATGTTCAAGCTTTTGTTCAGGCTCTGGTTAGAATCAAGCCTGTTTACAAACCTTTGACTCCTCCTTGGAGTCTCAATTTAGTTCTTTCAGTTCTTCAAGGGGTTCCGTTTGAACCCTTACATTCCGTAGATATTAAGTTACTATCTTGGAAAGTTTTGTTTTTGGTTGCAATTTCTTCTGCTAGAAGAGTTTCAGAGTTATCTGCTCTGCAGTGTTCTCCTCCTTATCTGGTGTTCCATGCAGATAAGGTGGTTTTGCGTACTAAACCTGGTTTTCTTCCGAAAGTTGTTTCTAACAAAAACATTAACCAGGAGATAGTTGTGCCTTCTTTGTGTCCGAATCCAGTTTCAAAGAAGGAACGTTTGTTACACAATTTGGATGTAGTTCGTGCTCTAAAATTCTATTTAGAGGCTACAAAGGATTTTAGACAAACATCTTCCTTGTTTGTTGTTTATTCTGGTAAAAGGAGAGGTCAAAAAGCAACTTCTACCTCTCTCTCTTTTTGGCTTAAAAGCATCATCCGATTGGCTTATGAGACTGCCGGACGGCAGCCTCCTGAAAGAATCACAGCTCACTCCACTAGGGCTGTGGCTTCCACATGGGCCTTCAAGAACGAGGCTTCTGTTGATCAGATATGTAAGGCAGCGACTTGGTCTTCACTGCACACTTTTACCAAATTTTACAAATTTGATACTTTTGCTTCTTCTGAGGCTATTTTTGGGAGAAAGGTTTTGCAAGCCGTGGTGCCTTCCATCTAGGTGACCTGATTTGCTCCCTCCCATCATCCGTGTCCTAAAGCTTTGGTATTGGTTCCCACAAGTAAGGATGACGCCGTGGACCGGACACACCTATGTTGGAGAAAACAGAATTTATGCTTACCTGATAAATTACTTTCTCCAACGGTGTGTTCGGTCCACGGCCCGCCCTGGTTTTTTTAATCAGGTCTGATGAATTATTTTCTCTAACTACAGTCACCACGGTATCATATGATTTCTCCTATGCATATTCCTCCTTTACGTCGGTCGAATGACTGGGGTAGGCGGAGCCTAGGAGGGATCATGTGACCAGCTTTGCTGGGCTCTTTGCCATTTCCTGTTGGGGAAGAGAATATCCCACAAGTAAGGATGACGCCGTGGACCGGACACACCGTTGGAGAAAGTAATTTATCAGGTAAGCATAAATTCTGTTGTTCGTTCCTTTCGTAATTTCAAAGCAGGAGCAGCATCAACTTCCTCTGCACCAAAACAGGAAGGAGCTGTTGCTCGCTACAGACAAGGCTGGAGACCTAACCAGTCCTGGAACAAGGGCAAGCAGGCCAGGAAACCTGCTGCTGCCCCTAAGACAGCATGAATTGAGGGCCCCCGATCCGGAAACGGATCTAGTGGGGGGCAGACTTTCTCTCTTCGCCCAGGCTTGGGCAAGAGATGTCCAGGATCCCTGGGCGTTAGAGATCATATCTCAGGGATACCTTCTGGACTTCAAATCCTCTCCCCCAAGAGGGAGATTTCATCTGTCAAGGTTGTCAACAAACCAAATAAAGAAAGAGGCGTTTCTACGCTGCGTACAAGATCTTTTATTAATGGGAGTGATCCATCCGGTTCCGCGGTCGGAACAAGGACAAGGGTTTTACTCAAATCTGTTTGTGGTTCCCAAAAAAGAGGGAACTTTCAGGCCAATCTTGGATTTAAAGATCCTAAACAAATTCCTAAGAGTTCCATCGTTCAAGATGGAAACTATTCGGACAATTTTACCCATGATCCAAAAGGGTCAGTACATGACCACAGTGGATTTAAAGGATGCTTACCTTCACATACCGATTCACAAAGATCATTACCGGTATCTAAGGTTTGCCTTTCTAGACAGGCATTACCAGTTTGTAGCTCTTCCATTCGGATTGGCTACGGCTCCAAGAATCTTCACAAAGGTTCTGGGTGCTCTTCTGGCGGTACTAAGACCGCGAGGAATTTCGGTAGCTCCGTACCTAGACGACATTCTTATTCAAGCTTTCAAACTGCCAAGTCTCATACAGAGTTAGTACTGGCATTTCTAAGGTCGCATGGATGGAAGGTGAACGAAAAGAAGAGTTCTCTCTTTCCACTCACAAGAGTTCCCTTCTTGGGGACTCTTATAGATTCTGTAGAAATGAAGATTTACCTGACAGAAGACAGGTTAACAAAGCTTCAAAATGCATGTCGTGTCCTTCATTCCATTCAACACCCGTCAGTAGCTCAATGCATGGAGGTGATCGGCTTAATGGTAGCGGCAATGGACATAGTACCCTTTGCACGCCTACATCTCAGACCGCTGCAATTGTGCATGCTAAGTCAGTGGAATGGGGATTACTCAGACTTGTCCCCTACTCTGAATCTGGATCAAGAGACCAGAAATTCTCTTCTATGGTGGCTTTCTCGGCCACATCTGTCCAGGGGGATGCCATTCAGCAGGCCTGACTGGACAATTGTAACAACAGACGCCAGCCTACTAGGTTGGGGCGCTGTCTGGAATTCTCTGAAGGCTCAGGGACAATGGAATCAGGAGAAGAGTCTCCTACCAATAAACATTCTGGAATTGAGAGCAGTTCTCAATGCCCTTCTGGCTTGGCCCCAGTTAACAACTCGGGGGTTCATCAGGTTTCAGTCGGACAACATCACGACTGTAGCTTACATCAACCATCAGGGAGGGACAAGAAGCTCCCTAGCAATGATGGAAGTATCAAAGATAATTCGCTGGGCAGAGTCTCACTCTTGCCACCTGTCAGCAATCCACATCCCGGGAGTGGAGAACTGGGAGGCGGATTTCCTAAGTCGTCAGACTTTTCATCCGGGGGAGTGGGAACTTCATCCGGAGGTCTTTGCCCAAATACTTAGACGTTGGGGCAAACCAGAGATAGATCTCATGGCGTCTCGACAGAACGCCAAGCTTCCTCGTTACGGGTCCAGATCCAGGGATCCGGGAGCGGTTCTGATAGATGCTTTGACAGCACCTTGGACCTTCGGGATGGCTTGTGTTTCCACCCTTCCCGATGCTTCCTCGATTGATTGCCAGAATCAAACAGGAGAGAGCATCAGTGATTCTAATAGCGCCTGCATGGCCACGCAGGACTTGGTATGCAGATCTAGTGGACATGTCATCCTGTCCACCTTGGTCTCTACCTCTGAAACAAGACCTCCTGATCCAGGGTCCCTTCAAACATCAATCTAATTTCTCTGAAGCTGACTGCTTGGAAATTGAACGCTTGATTTTATCAAAACGTGGTTTTTCTGAGTCAGTTATTGATACCTTAATACAGGCTAGGAAGCCTGTTACCAGAAAGATTTACCATAAGATATGGCGCAAATACTTATATTGGTGCGAATCCAAGAGTTACTCATGGAGTAAGGTTAGGATTCCGAGGATATTGTC
Source organism: Bombina bombina (assembly GCF_027579735.1). NCBI lineage: Eukaryota > Metazoa > Chordata > Amphibia > Anura > Bombinatoridae > Bombina > Bombina bombina. The sequence goes on along the minus strand of NC_069500.1, from coordinate 976,846,320 downwards.
TTTTCTACAAGAAGGTTTAGAAAAGGTTTTATCCGCTAGTTCCTTAAAGGGACAGATTTCAGCTCTGTCCATTCTTTTACACAAACGTCTGTCAGAAGTTCCGGACGTTCAAGCTTTTTGTCAGGCTTTAGCTAGGATCAAGCCTGTGTTTACAACTGTTGCTCCACCATGGAGTTTGAACTTAGTTCTTAATGTTTTACAGGGTGTTCCGTATGAACCCCTCCATTCCATTGATATCAAGCTGTTATCTTGGAAAGTTCTGTTTTTAATGGCTATTTCCTCGGCTCGAAGAGTCTCTGAGTTATCTGCCTTACATTGTGATTCTCCTTATCTGATTTTTCATTCAGACAAGGTAGTTCTGCGTACTAAACCTGGGTTCCTACCTAAGGTGGTCACTAACAGGAATATCAATCAAGAGATTGTGGTTCCATCTTTGTGTCCTAATCCTTCTTCGAAGAAGGAACGTCTGCTACACAATCTAGATGTAGTCCGTGCCCTGAAATTTTATCTACAGGCAACTAAGGATTTTCGACAAACGTCTTCCCTGTTTGTCGTTTATTCTGGTCAGAGGAGAGGTCAAAAAGCTTCGGCTACCTCTCTCTCTTTTTGGCTTCGTAGCATAATACGGTTAGCCTATGAGACTGCTGGACAGCAGCCTCCTGAAAGAATTACAGCACATTCTACTAGAGCTGTGGCTTCCACTTGGGCCTTTAAGAATGAGGCTTCTGTTGAACAGATTTGCAAGGCTGCAACTTGGTCTTCTCTTCATACTTTTTCCAAATTTTACAAATTTGACACTTTTGCTTCTTCGGAGGCTGTTTTTGGGAGAAAGGTTCTTCAGGCAGTGGTTCCTTCCGTATAAAGAGCCTGCCTGTCCCTCCCGTCATCCGTGTACTTTAGCTTTGGTATTGGTATCCCAGAAGTAATGATGACCCGTGGACTGACCACACTTAACAGGAGAAAACAAAATTTATGCTTACCTGATAAATTCCTTTCTCCTGTAGTGTGGTCAGTCCACGGCCCGCCCTGTTATTTATGGCAGGTAAAAATTTTTTTGAATTATACTCCAGTCACCACTACACCCTTTGGCTTCTCCTTTCTCGTTGGTCCTTGGTCGAATGACTGGAGGTGACGTAGAGGGGAGGAGCTATGTAGCAGCTCTGCTGGGTGAATCCTCTTGCACTTCCTGTTGGGGAGGAGTTAATATCCCAGAAGTAATGATGACCCGTGGACTGACCACACTACAGGAGAAAGGAATTTATCAGGTAAGCATAAATTTTGTTTTTAAGATGTTTAAAAGCTTGACTATCAAACACTTATATTTGTCAAGCTAGCACACCATAGTACACGCACTTGCAATTTGATTTTGTAACAGTGTCAACATAATACGTTCACTTCAGACTAATGGTCGGATGGCGCGTCAACTAATGCGAGCGCACACTACTAGCCCGCCCTTTTTCATTTAAAGTGGTATTTGAAAATTGCACACTCTGACGGTTACTGCTTGTTTAGGCTGCATTTGCTTAGTGCTTTAATGTCCATGCAACTCTATATAAAGGGGAAATATTTTTTTCCTTTCCTCAAGAGCTTACCTTAAGGGGGCAATACTAGTAATTAAAGCATCAATTTCTGAAATTTTTGCCGTAATGGAACAGCACTAATCTGTCCCTAAATTTACCTTAGGAATTGAGTCTACTGAACACCTTTCTACTAAAGTCAAGTGTGCTTATTGTAAAACTGAAGTAGCTCCTACTGTCTCCTCCTTACAGATAGATGCAGACGGCATACCTCCAGCAATGAAAACATTAATTGCTACTGCCATTTAGAAGACCCTAGCTGCACTACCGCCTCCGCATACATGAAAAATGTCAGTTCAAATTGTACTTTCTACGAGAAATAGTCCTGACCTCCAAAATACTGAATTAATCTTCAAATGATTATTTCTCTGAGTGAGGCTCCCTCCTTGGACGTAGAACCTAATAATTCCTCTTTTTTTTTTTTTTTTTTTTTTTTTTTTTTATTGAACATATTTGTTATCTTTTAATGGAAGCTATAGTCACTTTATGGATTGAAGCCAAACCTAATGATAAACCCTGTAATAATTTGAGTTCAGTATATAAAACTGTTGTCAATCTCCCTGAGATTTTCCCTATACCTGATGCTGTCATTAACATGATTGCTATGGAATGGTCTAAACCAGGTGTCTTAACTCTTCTACAAGGTTTAAAATAACTATCCCTTAACTGCTTGTAATTTTAGAGTTATGGGATACGGTTCCCAAAGTTTATGGGGCCATTTCCACTCTCTAGAAGACAGTACTTCTTTAAAAGACCCTTTAGATATAAAACTTGCATCTTCTCTTAGAAGGGCATTTTCTCCAACATTGGTGTGTCCGGTCCACGGCGTCATCCTTACTTGTGGGATATTCTCCTCCCCAATAGGAAATGGCAAAGCGTCCCAGCAAAGCTGGCCATATAGTCCCTCCTAGGCTCCGCCCACCCCAGTCATTCTCTTTGCCGTTGCACAGGCAACATCTCCACGGAGATGGTTAAGAGTTTTTTGGTGTTTAAATGTAGTTTTTATTCTTCTATCAAGTGTTTGTTATTTTAAAATAGTGCTGGTATGTACTATTTACTCTGAAACAGAAAAGGATGAAGATTTCTGTTTGTGAGAGGAAGATGATTTTAGCAGACAGTAACTAAAATCGATTGCTGTTTCCACATAGGACTGTTGAGATGAAGTAACTTCAGTTGGGGGAAACAGTTAGCAGACTTTTCTGCTTAAGGTATGACTAGCCATATTTCTAACCAGACCATGTAATGCTGGAAGGCTGTCATTTCCCCTCATGGGGACCGGTAAGCCATTTTCTTAGTCAAACAAACAGAATAAAGGGCTTATTATGGGCTAAAAAACTGGTAGACATTCTTATGGGCTAAATCGATTGCTTTATTTGGGCATTTTATTCATACTTATGCTGACAATTTGCATTTATAAACTTTGGGAACGTTTATTAAACGGCAGGCACTGTGTTAGACACCTTTTCCAGTCAGGGGGCCTTCCTAGTTATAGACTGAGCCTCATTTTCGCGCCATTACTGCGCAGTTGTTTTTTGAGAGCAGGGCATGCAGATGCATGTGTGAGGTTCTAAAAATTGCTGGAAAAGCTTCTAGAAGGCGTCAATTGGTATCGTATTCCCCTCTGGGCTTGGTTGGGTCTCAGTAAAGACTATAGCTGGGACTGTATAGGGGTTAAATTTATAAATGGCTCCGGTTCCGTTATTTTAAGGGGTAAAGCTCTGAAATTTGGTGTAATACTATTAATGCTTTAAGACACTGTGGTGAAATTTTGGTAATTTTTGAACAATTCCTTCATACTTTTTCACATATTCAGTAATAGTGTTTTCTGTTTAAAATTTAAAGAGACAGTAACGGTTTTGTTTTAAAGTTTTTTTGTGCTTTGTTGACAAGTTTAAGCCTGTTTAACATGTCTGTACCATCAGATAAGCTATGTTCTATATGTATGAAAGCCAATGTGTCTCCCCATTTAAATTTATGTGATAATTGTGCCATAGCGTCCAAACAAAGTAAGGACAGTACTGCCACAGATAATGAAATTGCCCAAGATGATTCCTCAGATGAGGGGAGTAAACATGATACTACATCATCTCCTACTGTGTCTACACCAGTTTTGCCCATGCAGGAGGCCCCTAGTACATCTAGTGCGCCAATGCTTATTACCATGCAACAATTAACGGCTGTAATGGATAACTCCATAGCAAATCTTTTATCCAAAATGCCTACTTATCAGAGAGAGCGCGATTGCTCTGTTTTAAACACTGAAGAGCAGGAGGGCGCTGATGATAATTGTTCTGTCATACCCTCACACTAATCTTAAGGGGCCATGAGGGAGGTTTTGTCAGATGGAGAAATCTCAGATTCAGGAAAGATTTCTCAACAAGCTGAACCTGATGTTGTGACATTTAAATTTAAATTAGAACATCTCCGCGCACTGCTTAAAGGGACAGTATACACTCATTTTCATATAACTGCATGTAATAGACACTACTATAAAGAATAAGATGCACAGATACTGATATAAAAATCCAGTATAAAACTGTTTAAAAACTTACTTAGAAGCTGTCACTTTGGCTCTGTTGAAAAGGTAGCTGGAAAGCCCACTGAAAGTGGCAAATAAGACACTCCCCCCCTCCCCCTTCTTTTGCATATGAAAAGACCCTTTACACAAACAGGAGCAAGCTGGAGTAGGTAGTCGAGCGTATTCACATAAAACTTTGGGGCTTGGTTAGGAGTCTGAAAATCAGAGCAATGTTATTTAAAAATAAGCAAAACTATACATTAATTAAAAAAAAAAAACTTTATGTGCTATATAGATTATCTACAAAACATTTATGCAAAGAAAAAATGAGTGTATAATGTCCCTTTAAGGAGGTGTTATCTACTCTGGATGATTGTGACAACTTGGTCATTCCAGAGAAATTATGCAAGATGGACAAGTTCCTAGAGGTTCGGTGCACCCCGGCGCTTTTCCTATACCCAAGCGGGTGGCGGACATAGTAAATAAGGAGTGGGAAAAGCCCGGCATACCTTTTGTCCCCCCCCCCCCCCCCTATATTTAAGAAATTATTTCCTATGGTCGACCCCAGAAAGGACTTATGACAGACAGTCCCTAAGGTCGAGGGGGCAGTTTCTACTCTAAACAAACGCACTACTATTCCTATCGAAGATAGTTGTGCTTTCAAAGATCCTATGGATAAAAAATTGGAAGGTTTGCTTAAAAAGATTTTTGTACAGCAAGGTTACCTTCTACAACCAATTTCGTGCATTGTTCCTGTCACTACAGCAGCGTGGTTCTGGTTCGAGGAACTAGAAAAGTCGCTCAGTAGAGAGACTCCATATGAGGAGGTTATGGACAGAGTTCACGCACTTAAATTGGCTAACTTTTATTTTAGATGCCGCTTTGCAATTAGCTAGATTAGCGGCGAAAAATTCAGGGTTTGCTATCGTGGCGCGCAGAGCGCTTTGGCTAAAGTCTTGGTCAGCGGATGTATCATCCAAGACAAAATTGCTTAACATCCCTTTCAAAGGTAAAACTCTATTTGGACCAGAATTGAAAGAGATTATTTCAGACATCACTGGGGGAAAGGGCCACGCCCTTCCACAAGATAGGTTTTTCAAGGCTAAAAATAAGTCTAATTTTCGTCCCTTTCGCAATTTCAGGAACGGACCGGCCTCTAATTCTGCATCCTCTAAGCAAGAGGGTAATGCCTCACAACCCAAACCAGCCTGGAAACCGATGCAAGGGTAAGCAGGCCAAGAAGCCTGCCGCTGCTAACAAAACAGCATGAAGGAGTAGCCCCCGATCCGGGACCGGATCTAGTGGGGGGCAGACTCTCTCTCTTTGCTCAGGCTTGGGCAAGAGATGTTCAGGAACTACCCCCAAGGGGAAGGTTCCACATGTCTCACTTATCCTCAAACCAAATAAAGAGACAGGCATTCTTACTTTGTGTAGAAGACCTGTTAAAGATGGGAGTGATACACCCAGTTCCAATAAAGGAACAAGGAATGGGATTTTATTCCAATCTGTTCGTAGTTCCCAAAAAAGAGGGAACTTTCAGACCAATTTTGGATTTGAAGATCCTAAACAAATTTCTCAGGGTACCATCGTTCAAGATGGAAACCATTCGAACGATTCTACCCACTATCCAGGAAAGTCAATTTATGACTACCGTGGATCTAAAGGATGCGTACCTACATATTCCTATCCACAAAGAACATAATCAGTTCCTAAGGTTCGCTTTTCTGGACAAGCATTACCAGTTTGTGGCCCTCCCATTCGGGTTAGCCACTGCTCCAAGGATTTTCACAAAGGTGCTAGGGTCCCTTCTAGCGGTTCTAAGACCGAGGGGCATTGCAGTAGTACCTTACTTGGACGACATTCTAATACAAGCGTTGTTCCTGTCAAAAGCAAAGGCTCATACAGACATAGTTCTAGCCTTTCTCAGATCACACGGATGGAAGGTGAACATAGAAAAAAGTTCTGTCTCAGTCGACAAGAGTTCCCTTCTTGGGAACAATAATAGATTCCTTAGAAATGAGGATTTTTCTGACAGAGGTCAGAAAATCAAAACTTCTAAGCTCTTGTCAAGTGCTTCATTCTGTTCCTCGTCCTTCCATAGCACAGTGCATGGAAGTAGTAGGGTTGATGGTTGCAACAATGGACATAGTTCCTTTTGCACAAATTCATCTAAGACCATTACAACTGTGCATGCTCAAACAGTGGAATGGGGACTATACAGACTTGTCTCCAATGATTCAAGTAGATCAGAAGACCAGAGATTCACTCCGTTGGTGGCTGACCCTGGACCATCTGTCCCAGGGAATGAGCTTCCGCAGACCAGAGTGGGTCATTGTCACAACCGACGCCAGTCTAGTGGGCTGGGGCGCGGTCTGGGAATCCCTAAAAGCTCAGGGTCTATGGTCTCGGGAAGAGTCTCTTCTCCCGATAAACATTCTGGAACTCAGAGCGATATTCAATGCTCTCAGGGCTTGGCCTCAACTAGCAAAGGCCAGATTCATAAGGTTCCAATCAGACATGACGACCGTTGCGTATATCAATCATCAGGGGGGAACAAGGAGTTCCCTGGCGATGAAAGAAGTGACCAAAATAATTCAATGGGCGGAGGATCACTCCTGCCACCTGTCTGCGATCCACATCCCAGGTGTGGAAAACTGGGAGGCGGATTTTCTGAGTCGTCAGACATTCCATCCGGGGGAGTGGGAACTCCATCCGGAGATCTTTGCCCAAATAACTCAATTATGGGGCATTCCAGACATGGATCTGATGGTGTCTCGTCAGAACTTCAAGGTTCCTTGCTACGGGTCCAGATCCAGGGATCCCAAGGCGACTCTAGTAGATGCACTAGTAGCACCTTGGACCTTCAACCTAGCTTATGTATTTCTACCGTTTCCTCTCATTCCCAGGCTGGTAGCCAGGATCAATCAGGAGAGGGCCTCGGTGATCTTGATAGCTCCTGCGTGGCCACGCAGGACTTGGTATGCAGACCTGGTGAATATGTCATCGGCTCCACCATGGAAGCTACCTTCGAGACAGGACCTTCTTGTTCAGGGTCCATTCGAACATCCAAATCTGGTCTCCCTCCAGCTGACGGCTTGGAGATTGAACGCTTGATTCTATCGAAGCATAGGTTTTCAGATTCTGTGATAGATACTCTGGTTCAGGCCAGAAAACCGGTAACTAGAAAGATTTACCATAAAATATGGAAAAAATATATCTGTTGGTGTGAATCCAAAGGATTCCCATGGGATAAGATAAAAATTCCTAAGATTCTCTCCTTTCTACAAGAAGGTTTGGAGAAAGGATTATCTGCAAGTTCTCTAAAGGGACAGATCTCTGCTTTATCTGTCTTACTACACAAAAGACTGGCAGCTATGCCAGATGTTCAAGCATTTGTTCAGGCTCTGGTTAAGATCAAGCCTGTTTACAGACCTTTGACTCCCCCCTGGAGTCTAAATCTAGTTCTTTCAGTTCTTCAAGGGGTTCCGTTTGAACCTTTACATTCCATAGATATTAAGTTACTATCTTGGAAAGTTCTGTTTTTGGTTGCAATTTCTTCTGCTAGAAGAGTTTCAGAGTTATCTGCTCTGCAGTGTTCTCCGCCCTATCTGGTGTTCCATGCAGATAAGGTGGTTTTGCGTACTAAGCCTGGTTTTCTTCCTAAGGTTGTTTCTAACAAAAATATTAACCAGGAGATAGTTGTACCTTCTTTGTGTCCGAATCCAGTTTCAAAGAAGGAACGTTTGTTACACAATTTGGACGTAGTCCGTGCTCTAAAATTCTATTTAGAGGCTACAAAAGATTTCAGACAAACATCTTCCTTGTTTGTTGTTTATTCTGGTAAAAGGAGAGGTCAAAAAGCGACTTCTACCTCTCTTTCCTTTTGGCTTAAAAGCATCATCCGATTGGCTTATGAGACTGCCGGACGGCAGCCTCCTGAAAGAATCACAGCTCACTCCACTAGGGCTGTGGCTTCCACATGGGCCTTCAAGAACGAGGCTTCTTTTGACCAGATATGTAAGGCAGCGACTTGGTCTTCACTGCACACTTTTGCCAAATTTTACAAATTTGATACTTTTGCTTCTTCGGAGGCTATTTTTGGGAGAAAGGTTTTGCAAGCTGTGGTGCCTTCCGTTTAGGTAACCTGATTTGCTCCCTCCCTTCATCCGTGTCCTAAAGCTTTGGTATTGGTTCCCACAAGTAAGGATGACGCCGTGGACCGGACACACCTATGTTGGAGAAAACAGAATTTATGCTTACCTGATAAATTACTTTCTCCAACGGTGTGTCCGGTCCACGGCCCGCCCTGGTTTTTTAATCAGGTCTGATGAATTATTTTCTCTAACTACAGTCACCACGGTACCATATGGTTTCTCCTATATATATTTCCTCCTGTCCGTCGGTCGAATGACTGGGGTGGGCGGAGCCTAGGAGGGACTATATGGCCAGCTTTGCTGGGACTCTTTGCCATTTCCTGTTGGGGAGGAGAATATCCCACAAGTAAGGATGACGCCATGGACCGGACACACCGTTGTAGAAAGTAATTTATCAGGTAAGCATAAATTCTGTTTTTACATACTGGCCATATACTTAGATCAGATATATTCATTTTTGATGTGGCTGCTGCTTCTACTTTCTGGTTAACCAGTCTTGCACATCTGACCCTGAATATTCTGTTGAATTTACTTCTAATTGCAAACATTTTTATATGTGATGCAGTATTTGATGATCTGAAAATTGGCATCAAAAGCATGTCTCTAGCTATACTTGCCAGAAGAGCCCTATGGCTTACATCCTGGAATACTGACATGGTGTCTAAAACTAGATTGCTGACCCTTTCTTTCCAAGGAAAGAAAATATAAACAGCACACAGAAGGGGGCGCACAAAAAAGAAAATATATGCAGCAAATGATAAATACAATGGTATATGACCATACGGGTATATGATAGTAATCCCAGAAAAGGGTCAGTGTTGTACACTGTCCACAATGAGTGGGGACCTCCACAGGTCCAAGGGTGATGGTGGCTGCTCTCCTCACAGATGATCCTGGTCAACACTTTAAAGTGAAGCACAAAACAGAGTTGCGCCTCATGTGTAGATCAACCAAAACAAGGTGTAGAATATATGTAAGCCAAAGGAATACTCACATTTGGCAATAACACACCTATGTGCTGGTAGTGGCAGGCTTATATCTCTGGGTGTATCAGCTCACCCTCTCTCCAGGTATTGAGGTACCGGCTGGATCCCAGACTGGATACAAGGCTTGTTTCGATTCAAGAAGCTCAAATCGAAAGACAAAAACTGCCGTTTCATCAGGCATCTAGCACCTTACACAATTCCATACTATTTTAATCTTTAGTGAGCCAATCGTCAAAGGCCCCACCCCTAATGGGTGTATTAATACATGTGAACAAAGCAATCAGTTAATTTTGTCTTCCCAAAATATAAATTTTTAAAAAACATAATATATATAAAAATATACAATATATTGACGTGTACAATCATAATAAATCCACATATAGTCCTAAATGCCCATGTCAATAATACCAGGCAGTTCTATGAGTGTGGGTCTATGAAACCGAATAATTCTCCTAAACTTGTGGGACTATGTAATAATAAACCCTCCTCTTACCTTAATGACATTTCTTGTTCTATGTCATTGCCCTAATGGTTTGTATGTGAATGATAAATGGGGCTTTACCAGGGCTCCTTGACTTGTTTCACCAGGGCTTCTTAACCTAAGTGTCTCCATTTATTCCCATTAAGGTGTCTCTCTTCCCCCGCAATAGGTACATATATCGGATAGTCGACACGCTTTTCATAAGCGATTTAAACTGGGGATATATTAGCACTTTCTCCAACATAGGTGTGTCCGGTCCACGGCGTCATCCTTACTTGTGGGATATTCTCTTCCCCAACCAACAGGAAATGGCAAAGAGCCCAGCAAAGCTGGTCACATGATCCCTCCTAGGCTCCGCCTACCCCAGTCATTCTCTTTGCCGTTGTACAGGCAACATCTCCACGGAGATGGCTTAGAGTTTTTTAGTGTTTAACTGTAGTTTTTATTATTCAATCAAGAGTTTGTTATTTTGAAATAGTGCTGGTATGTACTATTTACTCAGAAACAGAAAAGAGATGAAGATTTCTGTTTGTATGAGGAAAATGATTTTAGCAACCGTAACTAAAATCCATGGCTGTTCCACACAGGACTGTTGAGAGCAATTAACTTCAGTTGGGGGAACAGTGTGCAGTCTCTTGCTGCTTGAGGTATGACACATTCTAACAAGACGATGTAATGCTGGAAGCTGTCATTTTCCCTATGGGATCCGGTAAGCCATGTTTATTACGATCGTAAATAAGGGCTTCACAAGGGCTTATTAAGACTGTAGACTTTTTCTGGGCTAAATCGATTCATTATTAACACATATTTAGCCTTGAGGAATCATTTTATCTGGGTATTTTGATATAATAATATCGGCAGGCACTGTATTAGACACCTTATTCCTTAGGGGCTTTCCCAAAGCATAAGCAGAGCCTCATTTTCGCGCCGGTGTGGCGCACTTGTTTTTGAGAGGCATGGCATGCAGTCGCATGTGAGAGGAGCTCTGATACTTAGAAAAGACTTTCTGAAGGCGTCATTTGGTATCGTATTCCCCTTTGGGCTTGGTTGGGTCTCAGCAAAGCAGATACCAGGGACTGTAAAGGGGTTAAAGTTTAAAACGGCTCCGGTTCCGTTATTTTAAGGGTTAAAGCTTCCAAATTTGGTGTGCAATACTTTTAAGGCTTTAAGACACTGTGGTGAAAATTTGATAAATTTTGAACAATTCCTTCATGTGTTTTTGCAATTGCAGTAATAAAGTGTGTTCAGTTTAAAATTTAAAGTGACAGTAACGGTTTTATTTTAAAACGTTTTTGTACTTGTTATCAAGTTTATGCCTGTTTAACATGTCTGAACTACCAGATAGACTGTGTTCTGTATGTGGGGAAGCCAGAATTCCTATTCATTTAAATAAATGTGATTTATGTGATAATGACAATGATGCCCAAGATGATTCCTCAAGTGAGGGGAGTAAGCATGGTACTGCATCATTCCCTCCTTCGTCTACACGAGTCTTGCCCACTCAGGAGGCCCCTAGTACATCTAGCGCGCCAATACTCCTTACTATGCAACAATTAACGGCTGTAATGGATAATTCTGTCAAAAACATTTTAGCCAAAATAAACACTTGTCAGCGTAAGCGCGGCTGCTCTGTTTTAGATACTGAAGAGCATGACGACGCTGATATTAATATCTCTGAAGGGCCCCTAACCCAGTCTGATGGGGCCAGGGAGGTTTTGTCTGAGGGAGAAATTACTGATTCAGGGAACATTTCTCAACAGGCTGAACCTGATGTGATTGCATTTAAATTTAAGTTGGAACATCTCCGCATTCTGCTTAAGGAGGTATTATCCACTCTGGATGATTGTGACAAGTTGGTCATCCCAGAGAAACTATGTAAAATGGACAAGTTCCTAGAGGTGCCGGGGCTCCCAGAAGCTTTTCCTATACCCAAGCGGGTGGCGGACATTGTTGATAAAGAATGGGAGAGGCCAGGTATTCCTTTCGTCCCTCCCCCCATATTTAAAAAATTGTTTCCTATGGTCGACCCCAGAAAGGACTTATGGCAGACAGTCCCCAAGGTCGAGGGAGCGGTTTCCACTTTAAACAAACGCACCACTATACCCATAGAGGATAGTTGTGCTTTCAAAGATCCTATGGATAAAAAATTAGAAGGTTTGCTTAAAAAGATGTTTGTGCAGCAGGGTTACCTTCTACAACCAATTTCATGCATTGTCCCTGTCGCTACAGCCGCATGTTTCTGGTTCGATGAGCTGATAAAGGCGGTCGATAGTGATTCTCCTCCTTATGAGGAGATTATGGACAGAATCAATGCTCTCAAATTGGCTAATTCTTTCACCCTCGACGCCACTTTGCAATTGGCTAGGTTAGCGGCTAAGAATTCTGGGTTTGCTATTGTGGCGCGCAGAGCGCTTTGGTTGAAATCTTGGTCGGCTGATGCGTCTTCCAAGAACAAGCTACTTAACATTCCTTTCAAGGGGAAAACGCTGTTTGGCCCTGACTTGAAAGAGATTATCTCTGATATCACTGGGGGTAAGGGCCACGCCCTTCCTCAGGATCGGCCTTTCAAGGCAAAAAATAAACCTAATTTTCGTCCCTTTCGTAGAAACGGACCAGCCCAAGGTGCTACGTCCTCTAAGCAAGAGGGTAATACTTCTCAAGCCAAGCCAGCTTGGAGACCAATGCAAGGCTGGAACAAAGGAAAGCAGGCCAAGAAACCTGCCACTGCTACCAAGACTGCATGAAATGTTGGCCCCGATCCGGGACCGGATCTGGTGGGGGGCAGACTCTCTCTCTTCGCTCAGGCTTGGGCAAGAGATGTTCTGGATCCTTGGGCGCTAGAAATAGTCTCCCAAGGTTATCTTCTGGAATTCAAGGGACTTCCCCCAAGGGGGAGGTTCCACAGGTCTCAGTTGTCTTCAGACCACATAAAAAGACAGGCATTCTTACATTGTGTAGAAGACCTGTTAAAAATGGGAGTGATTCATCCTGTTCCATTAAGAGAACAAGGGATGGGGTTCTACTCCAATCTGTTCATAGTTCCCAAAAAAGAGGGAACGTTCAGACCAATCTTAGATCTCAAGATCTTAAACAAGTTTCTCAAGGTTCCATCGTTCAAGATGGAAACCATTCGAACTATTCTTCCTTCCATCCAGGAAGGTCAATTCATGACCACGGTGGATTTAAAGGATGCGTATCTACATATTCCTATCCACAAGGAACATCATCGGTTCCTAAGGTTCGCATTCCTGGACAAACATTACCAGTTCGTGGCGCTTCCTTTCGGATTAGCCACTGCTCCAAGGATTTTCACAAAGGTACTAGGGTCCCTTCTAGCTGTGCTAAGACCAAGGGGCATTGCTGTAGTACCTTACTTGGACGACATTCTGATTCAGGCGTCGTCCCTTCCTCAAGCAAAGGCTCACACGGACATCGTCCTGGCCTTTCTCAGATCTCACGGATGGAAAGTGAACGTGGAAAAGAGTTCTCTATCCCCGTCAACAAGGGTTCCCTTCTTGGGAACAATTATAGACTCCTTAGAAATGAGGATTTTTCTAACAGAGGCCAGAAAAACAAAACTTCTAGACTCTTGTCGGATACTTCATTCCGTTCCTCTTCCTTCCATAGCTCAGTGCATGGAAGTGATCGGGTTGATGGTAGCGGCAATGGACATAGTTCCTTTTGCGCGCATTCATCTAAGACCATTACAACTGTGCATGCTCAGTCAGTGGAATGGGGACTATACAGATTTGTCTCCGAAGATACAAGTAAATCAGAGGACCAGAGACTCACTCCGTTGGTGGCTGTCCCTGGACAACCTGTCACAAGGGATGACATTCCGCAGACCAGAGTGGGTCATTGTCACGACCGACGCCAGTCTGATGGGCTGGGGCGCGGTCTGGGGATCCCTGAAAGCTCAGGGTCTTTGGTCTCGGGAAGAATCTCTTCTACCGATAAATATTCTGGAACTGAGAGCGATATTCAATGCTCTCAAGGCTTGGCCTCAGCTAGCGAGGGCCAAGTTCATACGGTTTCAATCAGACAACAGGGCTGTGGCTTCCACATGGGCCTTCAAGAACGAGGCTTCTGTTGATCAGATATGTAGGGCAGCGACTTGGTCTTCACTGCACACTTTTACCAAATTTTACAAGTTTGATACTTTTGCTTCTTCTGAGGCTATTTTTGGGAGAAAGGTTTTGCAAGCCGTGGTGCCTTCCATTTAGGTGACCTGATTTGCTCCCTCCCTTCATCCGTGTCCTAAAGCTTTGGTATTGGTTCCCACAAGTAAGGATGACGCCGTGGACCGGACACACCTATGTTGGAGAAAACAGAATTTATGTTTACCTGATAAATTACTTTCTCCAACGGTGTGTCCGGTCCACGGCCCGCCCTGGTTTTTTAATCAGGTCTGATAATTTATTTTCTTTAACTACAGTCACCACGGTACCATATGGTTTCTCCTATGCAAATATTCCTCCTTAACGTCGGTCGAATGACTGGGGTAGGCGGAGCCTAGGAGGGATCATGTGACCAGCTTTGCTGGGCTCTTTGCCATTTCCTGTTGGTTGGGGAAGAGAATATCCCACAAGTAAGGATGACGCCGTGGACCGGACACACCGTTGGAGAAAGTAATTTATCAGGTAAACATAAATTCTGTTTTCATTGCGTGTAATACTCCAATGTTTCCGCAGCATATGTTATAGGTCATGTAATCGAGACATAGACCTATCCCACGGCCATCCTATGAATATTAAGAGCAGGTTATTCCTATGCCGTCACGTGACTATGCCGTGTCACGTGATCAGGACTTAGCGAATCCAGCAGTCACCATAAGAAATTGTTACTAGAAGGGGGGTGGTATCTATAACGAAGGCTACTGGTATCGTATATATGATTGTGACACTGACAATCTGTATGTTGCCTTACTTGGTAATGATAATCGCGATCTACCATATCTAAATGTGATATACCTGTGTGTTTGACACCCATATATTTACAAAATGTGCGATGTGAGTTTGAAATCCCTATTTTTATTCATTAGAGTTTATTATAAGATAATCCTCTTAAATTGTCCTCCCAGTGTCTCAGTCCAATGATTACATTGAGCTACATTCCTCCGTAAAATAGGATCCTGTATCTGGAAATAGTGTTATAAATTTGAAACAATTGTAATGTATAATGCAAATATTGTAGGCCACACTTTCAGGCAAAAACGTAGATTACAAAATCTGTGCCGCAGTTCATATGGGTTTTTGTCTATTTTCCCCTGTGGTGACATTTGATACTTTTGTTACCATGAGTTATATACTTGCACATGGGGTAACGATATATATTGCATCTGTATGTTCCTATCTTGCCCTTGTTATCCAACAAATAACTTTTGTTTGTGTTCTGTGTGTATTCTTCTTTTTAGATATTACATCCTTACTGGGTGCTAGATTTTGCTTTAGTGTGGGTGCACTCCTAAATACCAATTTAGGGTTCAGGTCTAAATTTTTCTTGCGTTACGCATATTTAGGGACTATGGGCCAATGTTTGTTTAGTATCTAATATATTTGTGTTCTGCGTTAAATTGAGTAATGAATATTGGATTTTTCATATTCTGCTCTTGTGGCTGATCCTCTACTCTCTCTTAGTAGGTTTCAAGTTGTCATTCCTATTGATAAATGCCGTTGTTCATTTAACCAAACTAACGGCTAAGAACTCAGGTTTCGCTATACAGGCGCGTAGGGCGCTATGGCTTAAATCCTGGTCAGCTGACGTTACTTCAAAGTCTAAGCTTCTCAACATTCCCTTCAAGGGGCAGACCCTATTTGGGCCTGGACTGAAGGAGATCATTTCTGATATTACTGGAGGAAAAGGTCATCCCCAAGGCAGAACATAGTGATCTGAGATGTCATCGCAGAAAATGCAACATGTCTGCAGAAAGGACAGGACACATACAGGAACTGTTAGTGCTTTAACTTTGTAGTGCTTCTTCACATTAGACTGTTCTCTTCAAACTGAGCTGTGCTCTGGCTGCACTGTGAAAGTTTTTCTTAACACAGCGCATCCAGAGCAAAGTGCTGTTTGAATTGAGCAGTCAAATATGCAGCAGCGCATTGCTTGTTGACTGGCTCTCAGATTTTTTCAAACCCGCACCCTATACTTTCCCTGTTTATTCTGAATGTAAGACGTTAGTATGAGCATTGCATCTTTTTTATTACTACATTTCTATGTTAGACCAAGAGAAAAGGAAATGGATTTATTCAACAGACATGTTAAAAAAAAAAAAAAAAATTTTAGGCAGCTAATTTGCAATGCAATTTTCAACTACTGCACTATATTATAAAACGTTAAAAATTGCTTTATTCTTCAGTTAACCAACGCATTACAATTGAACTGGTGCCTTAGTGTAACTGTCCAATTTTTAAAATTGAATTTTATTTAAAAATGACCTGCAGAAACATTTTCCCTTACAAAACTCTCATCGCAGAAAGTGAAGAAAAGTTCTGCCTCTGGGAAGGTCATGCCCTTCCTCAGGATAGGTCTAATAAATTAAGGACCAAACAAACTAATTTTCGTGCCTTTCGAAACTTTAAGACGAGCGCGGCATCAACTCCCTCTAATGCAAAACAAGAGGGAAATTTTGCCCAGTCCAAGCCGGTCTGGAGACCTAACCAGGCCAAGAAGCCTGCTGCTGCCTCTAAGACAGCATGAAAGATCAGCCCCCGATCCGGTAACAGATCTAGTATGGGGCAGACTTTCTCTCTTTGCCCAGGCTTGGGAAAGGGATGTCCAGGATCCCTGGGCGTTGGAAATTGTGTCCCAGGGATATCTTCTGGACTTCAAAGCTTCTTCTCCAAAAGGAAGATTTCACCTCTCACAATTATCTGCAAACCAGATAAAGAGAGGCATTCTTACATTGTGTTCAAGACCTCCTAGTTATGGGAGTGATCCACCCAGTTCCAAAGGAGGAACAGGGGCAAGGCTTCTATTCAAATCTCTTTGTGGTTCCCAAGAAAGAGGGAACCTTCAGACCAATCTTAGATCTCAAGATCCTAAACAAATTTCTCAGGGTCCCATCTTTCAAGATGGAGACTATTCGAACCATCCTACCTATGATCCAGGAGGGTCAATACATGACTACTGTGGACTTAAAGGATTCTTATCTTCACATTCCGATACACAAAGATCATCATCGGTTTCTCAGGTTCGCCTTCCTAGACAGGCATTACCAGTGTGTGGCTCTTCCCTTTGGGTTAGCTACGGCACCAAGAATCTCTACGAAGGTTCTGGGGTCACTTCTGGCGGTCCTAAGGCCGCGGGGCATAGCAGTAGCCCCTTACTTAGAAGACATTCTTATACAAGCATCGAATTTCCAAATTGCCAAGTCCCATACGGACATTGTTCTGGCATTCCTGAGGTCTCATGGGTGGAAAGTGAACGAAAAGAAGAGTTCTCTATCCCCTCTCACAAGAGTTTCCTTCCTGGGAACTCTGATAGATTCTGTAGAAATGAGGATTTACCTGACAGAGGCCAGGTTGTCAAAACTTCTAAATTCCTGCCGTGTTCTTTATTATACTTCTCGCCCTTCGGTGGCTCAGTGTATGGAAGTAATCGGCTTAATGGTAGCGGCAATGGACATAGTTCCGTTTGCCCGTCTACATCTCAGACCGCTGCAACTCTGCATGCTCAGTCAGTGGAATGGGGATTACACAGATTTGTCCCCTCTACTAAATCTGGATCAAGAAACCAGGGATTCTCTTCTCTGGTGACTACCTCGGGTCCATCTGTCCAAAGGTATGACCTTCCGCAGGCCAGATTGGACAATAGTAACAACAGATGCCAGCCTTCTGGGCTGGGGTGCAGTCTGGAACTCTCTGAAGGCTCAGGGGTCGTGGACTCAGGAGGAGGCACTCCTTCCAATAAACATTCTGGAACTAAGAGCGATATTCAATGCTCTTCAGGCTTGGCCTCAGCTAGTGGCAGTGAGGTTCATCAGATTTCAGTCGGCGGTGGCGCCTTTTCTGGACGATATCTTAATCCAGGCGTCAACTTTCCAACTAGCCCAGTCTCACACGGACATAGTGTTGGCTTTCCTAAGATCTCACGGGTGGCAGGTGAACATACAAAAGAGTTCACTTATCCCTCTCACAAGAGTTCCTTTCCTGGGAACTCTGATAGATTCGGTGGACATGAAAAAAATTTCTGACGGCGGTCAGGAAATCAAAGATTTTCACCACCTGCCGAGCTCTTCATTCCATTCCTCGGCCGTTAGTGGCTCAGTGTATGGAGGTAATCGGACTAATGGTAGCGGCAATGGACATAGTTCCGTTTGCTCGCTTGCATCTCAGACCACTGCAACTATGCATGCTCAAACAGTGGAATGGGGATTATGCAGATTTATCTCCTCAGATAAATCTGGATCAAGAGACCAGAGACTCTCTTCTTTGGTGGTTGTCACAGGATCATCTGTCCCAGGGAATGTGTTTCCGCGGGCCAGCATGAGTCATAGTGACGACGGACGCCAGCCTATTGGGCTGGGGTGCAGTCTGGAATTCCCTGAAAGCTCAGGGTTTGTGGACTCAGGAGGAGGCTCTCCTCCCGATAAATATTCTAGAACTGATATTCAACGCGCTTCAGGCGTGGCCTCAGCTGGCTTCGGACAGATTCATAAGACTCCAGTCGGAGTATGGCGTCTCGTCAGAACGCCAAACTTCCTTGTTACGGGTCCAGGTCAAGGGATCCTCAGGCAGTACTGATAGATGCCCTAGCAGTTCCCTGGTCATTCATCCTGGCTTATGTATTTCCACCATTTCCTCTCCTTCCTCGTTTGATTGCCAGAATCAAACAGGAGAGAGCTTTGGTGATCTTGATAGCACCTGCGTGGCCATGCAGGACTTGGTATGCAGACCTGGTGAACATGTCATCTCTTCCACCATGGACTCTGCCTCTGAGACAGGACCTTCTGACTCAAGGTCCGTTCCACCATCCAAATCTAGTTTCTCTGCGGCTGAGTGCTTGGAGATTGAACGCTTGATTTTATCCAAGCGGGGTTTCTCTGAGTCGGTCATATATACCTTGATTCAGGCTCGAAAGCCTGTCACTAGGAAAATTTATCGTAAGATATGGAGTAAATATCTTTATTGGTGCGAATCCAAAGGCTACTCATGGAGTAAGATCAGGATTCCTAGGATTTTGTCCGTCCTCCAAGAAGGATTGGAGAAAGGGTTATCAGCTAGTAACTTAAAGGGACAGATTTCTGCTTTATCAATTCTACTGCACAAACGTCTGGCAGATGTTCCAGACGTTCAGTTGTTCTGTCAGGCTTTAGTTAGATTCAAGCCTGTGTTTCAACCTGTTGCTCCGCCATGGAGTTTGAATTTAGTTCTTAAAGTTCTTCAAGGGGTTCCGTTTGAACCTATGCATTACATAGATATTAAGCTTCTATCTTGGAAAGTTCTGTTTTTAGTTGCTATCTCTTAGGTTCGAAGAGTTTCTGAATTATCTGCATTGCAATGCGACTCACCTTATCTTGTTTTCCATGCTGATAAGGTGGTTTTGCATACCAAACCTGGATTCCTTCCTAAGGTTGTTGTTAATGGGAATATCAATCAGGAAATTGTTGTTCCTTCTCTGTGTCCTAATCCTTCCTCTAAGTAGGAGCATCTGTTGCCTAACTTGGACGTGGTTCGTGCTTTGAAGTTTTACTTGCAAGCAACCAAATATTTCCGTCAAAAGTCTTCTTTGTGTGTTGTCTATTCTGGAAAATGTAGAGGTCAAAAAGCTATGGCTTCCTCTTTCTTTTTGGCTGAAAAGCATCATCCGTTTGGCATATGAGACTGCTAGACAGCAGCCTCCTGAAAGGATTACAGCTCACTCTACTAGAGCGGTGGCTTCCACATGGGCTTTTAAAAATGATGCTTCTGTTGAACAGATTTGTAAGGCAGCGACTTGGTCTTCGCTTCATACCTTTTCCAAATTTGATACTTTTGCTTCTTCGTAGGCTATTTTAGGGAGAAAAGTTCTCAAGCAGTGGTGCCTTCTGTTTAACCATCTGTCTTGTCCCTCCCGTTCATCCGTGTCCTGTAGCTTTGGTATTGTATCCCACAAGTAAAGGATGAATCCGTTGACTCGTCTTACCTTTATAAAAGAAAACTAAATTGTTGCTTACCTGATAAATTGATTTCTTCTATGGTAAGACGAGTCCACGGCCCGCCCTGTAATTTTAACAGATGCACCTTGTAGTTTCTGCTTTTTTTTTCCTGTACCTTCGGTCGAATGACTGGGGGGGTGGAGCTAAGGGAGGAGCTATAATAGACAGCTCTGCTGTAGTGCTCTTTGCCACTTCCTGTAGGGAAGGATAATATCCCACAAGTAAAGGATGAATCCGTGGACTCGTCTTACCATAGAAGAAATCAATTTATCAGGTAAGCATAAATTTAGTTTTTGTCTCCTCAGAGGCTTTTGTGCTCAGTGTGGAGTCCGGTATTTATTGTGATCTCTAAACTGGGATCTTTCTGGTTCTAATTGATGGGTAGTTGCCTTGTCGTCTTCCATATTTTGTTCCTCGTGCTTCTGTTAAAGTACTTTATCGGGTATCCGGGTTGTCAGGCTGTGCCTTCAGAATGGACCGCCTCTTTGTTCCTGCCCGTTTGCATTCAGTGTCCTCTAATCTTGGGCATTGATTTCCCAAAAGTAATGAATGCAGCTGTGGACTCTACCTGTTTTAAGAAGAAAAACTTAAATTATGCTTACCTGATCATTTTCTTTCTTCTTAAAGACACAATGTGTCCACATCTTCATTACTTATGGGATATTCACTTCCTGGTCAGCAGGAGGAGGCAAAGAGCACCACAGCAGAACTGTTAAATAGCTCCTCCCTTCCCTCCCACTCCAGTCATTCTCTTTGCCTACGTTAGTGATAGGAAGCAGGTAAAGTGAGGTGTTAGTTTAGATTCTTCAAGAGTTTTTTGTATTATGAGTAGTGCCAGAGTGTTACTTTGTTCTGGGGTGTAACCTAGTCCATATCGGTCTCTACAGTAGAGCTCTGGTGGCTTTAGAGCTATGGGAACTGGTGGGACACAATTCTCACTGCGCCTCCCATTTTCTGCTGCCCCATATCCTTCAGCCTGAGATTATTACTGACTCAGCATTGCTTATTTCTCAGGCCAATGTGATGGAGAGGACCTCACAAGCTTGGGAACTGCCCTACTGCCAGGCAGTGTTTGAGGTAAGTGCTACCTTTTTCTGGGATCTAAGGAGTCTTAATGTTTGTTTCAATAGCACTACGGTACATATGGGGTTAATGGTAAACCTTACTTATGTGGGGACAGTTTCAGACTTTCAGAAAATAAGTTTTACTTGTGCAGCGATTAGGTGCAGGCACTGGGGCTGGAGTTATGTTGCTAAGTTTATTTTCTCTAAAATGGAGGGCTCTGGTGGTTTCACTTTAGTTTTTTTCCCTGAGAGGGAAGCAGAGACTTGCAGCACGCCCATGAAGGGTGGGACTTCCTGTTTTTTGGAGCGTCTGCTTGTTGCACTATTTCCAAGCAGTTGCAGGTCTTCAGATGTGCTGCACTGGGGTTTATCTGGGCTAGAGCAGCATGTAGAACACTTCATGCGCTTTTAGCACAGATACAGTCCTAGTTCGCTTTTTCTGGCAGGTTGCAGTAACAGTTTCTGCAAGGGGTCCGGTAGCATTGGTTAAGGTAGGAGCAGGTTGCTGTGGTGCAGAGGTTTAATTATTGCTTAAATTTTCTTACCGTTTTGTAACTACAGCAAAATTAGCAGTTGGTCAAGAGAGAGAAAAACAGTTTAAATTTAAAGAGACAGTAACGGTTTTTGATAATTTTATTGTTATTCCCAGTATTTTGTCTGCTCAATACCAATATCTTATGTGAAAATATGGACCAAGATGAGGTGCAAGCTGTTACATGTGCTTTGTCTTGATTCAAATGTGGGACCACCAATCCCTTTCGGTCCTACAGGTATTGAAAGGACTGTGAATTTTAGGAATAAAATTTTTGATGAGCCAATCTCCTCTCAGACAGATGTTGTCCAAGAGTCCCGATGAGGGTCAATTTCTGCCGCAACTTTCTCCCCAAGTGTCCCAAAAATTATCCCCCTCACCAGCAGTGCCCTGCACGTCTACTGTAGTTCCTTCAGGAATTTCACTACAGGACATAGCTTCTCTTATGTCTACTACTATCTCTGATGCTCTGTCTGCCTTTCCAATGTTGCAGGGCCATCACAAGAGAGAGTCCATTTCTGCAGGTAGCGAGGTTTCTGATGCTGTGGTAGCTATCTCAGAAGTCTCTTCTCACAGATCTGAGGAAGAGGTTCCTGCTCTGGCATCTGAAGGAGAAATCTCAGATTCGGAGGAGGTGTTACATTTAAACGACTCAGAAGTGTTATCTTTCAGTTTTAAACTGGAACATCTTCGTCTCTTACTTAGAGGTTTTAATTACGCTAGATGATAGTGACTCCACAGTGATGGTTGTCCCCCCAAAGTCTAGCAAATTAGACAGATATTATGAGGTACCTTCCTTTACAGATGTTTTTCCAGTTCCTAAGAAGGCCTCTGAAATTATTATTAGAGAATGGGAGAGACCTTGTATTCCTTTCTCTCCTATTTTCAAGAAGATGTTTCCTATAGCTGACTCGGTTAGAGGTTTGGCAAACTGTTCCTAAGGCAGAAGGAGCTGTTTCAACCTTGGATAAAAGAACTACTATCCCTATATGATAGCTGTGCTTTTATAGATCCGATGGACAAAAAATTAGAGGGTCTACTCAAGAAAACTTATGTTCACCAGGGTATGCAGTGGCCTGTATAACTACCGTCACCAGTGCGGCAGCCTACTGGTTTGATGATCTGGCTGATGCCCTCAGGCAAGAATTCCCTTGGACGAGATTCAGGACAGGATAAAGGCTCTTAAGCTAGATAATGCTTTTATCTCGGATGCCACCCTTCAAGTTAAGTTGGGGGCCAAAATTTCAAGCTTCTCTATCTTGGCTCGCAGGGCCTTATGGCTGAAACCTTGGTCTGCGGACGTTTCATCTAAGTCAAAGCTTCTAGCTGTCCCTTACAAGGGGAAGACCCTGTTTGGTCCTGAGCTGAAAGAGATTATTTCTGACATTACGGGAGATGAGGGTCACCTTCTCCCTCAGGACAAAAAGATTAGGCAGAAAGGAAGACTAAGTAATTTCTCTTGTTAAGTGTATCCAGTCCACGGATCATCCATTACTTGTGGGATATTCTCCTTCCCATATGCAAAACAGAATGAGAAGCAGTCTGCCAGGAACGAACAGCAGCATCAATAGCTTGTTCTATGGCCTGGTTGCCACCTGGTAGTAGCTTCTTTCTGCCCAATTGTGCTTTTCACAGAGGAAAACTTTCCTGTAGTATATCAGTCTGATCCCGCCGACATGGTCAGTCCAGCCCCGAAATACCAGGCAATTCTCCTCTGAACAAGGAACATGACAACCCCAGACGATCGTTTCGGCCTCCTTTGGGCCTCGTCAGTGAGGTGCAGCCATATCCCTCTAAGCACATTGGGCAAGGAGTCCACGTCTGGTTTCCCCCATCAACCTTAGGGAGACTATCCCCAGGGTCATATTTACATATGCAAAACAGAATGAGAAGCAGTCTGCCAGGAACGAACAGCAGCATCAATAGCTTGTTCTATGGCCTGGTTGCCACCTGGTAGTAGCTTCTTTCTGCCCAATTGTGCTTTTCACAGAGGAAAACTTTCCTGTAGTATATCAGTCTGATCCCGCCGACATGGTCAGTCCAGCCCCGAAATACCAGGCAATTCTCCTCTGAACAAGGAACATGACAACCCCAGACGATCGTTTCGGCCTCCTTTGGGCCTCGTCAGTGAGGTGCAGCCATATCCCTCTAAGCACATTGGGCAAGGAGTCCACGTCTGGTTTCCCCCATCAACCTTAGGGAGACTATCCCCAGGGTCATATTTACATATGCAAAACAGAATGAGAAGCAGTCTGCCAGGAACGAACAGCAGCATCAATAGCTTGTTCTATGGCCTGGTTGCCACCTGGTAGTAGCTTCTTTCTGCCCAATTGTGCTTTTCACAGAGGAAAACTTTCCTGTAGTATATCAGTCTGATCCCGCCGACATGGTCAGTCCAGCCCCGAAATACCAGGCAATTCTCCTCTGAACAAGGAACATAACAACCCCAGACGATCGTTTCGGCCTCCTTTGGGCCTCGTCAGTGAGGTGCAGCCATATCCCTCTAAGCACATTGGGCAAGGAGTCCACGTCTGGTTTCCCCCATCAACCTTAGGGAGACTATCCCCAGGGTCATATTCTCCTTCCCAACAGGAAGTTGCAAGAGGATCACCCACAGCAGAGCTGCTATATAGCTCCTCCCCCAGCTGTCATATCCAGTCATTCTCTTGCAAGCCTCAACCAAGATGGAGGTCGTAAGAGGAGTGTGGTTAGTTTATTATTCAATCAAAAGTTTGTTATTTTTAAATGGTGCCGGAGTGTACTGTTTCTCAGGCAGTATTTAGAAGAAGAATCTGCCTGCGTTTTCTATGATCTTAGCAGAAGTAACTAAGATCCTTTGCTGTTCTCACATATTCTGAGGAGTGAGGTAACTTCAGAGAGAGAATGGCGTGCAGGTTTTCCTGCAATAAGGTATGTGCAGTTAAAATATTTTTCTAGGAATGGAATTTGCTAGAAAATGCTTCTGATACCGAACTAATGTAAGTAAAGCCTTAAATGCAGTGAGAGCGACTGGTATCAGGCTTATTAATAGAGATACATACTCTTATAAAAATGTAATATAAAACGTTTGCTGGCATGTTTAATAGTTTTTATATGTATTTGGTGATAAAACTTATTGGGGCCTAGTTTTTTTCCACATGGCTGGCTTGAATTTTGCCTAGAAACAGTTTCTTTAGGCTTTCCACTGTTGTAATATGAGTGGGAGGGGCCTATTTTGCCGTTTTTTTTCCACAGCAAAAATTAGACAGAGACATCCAGCTTCTTCCTGCATGATCCAGGTTGTTGTGACTGTTTGAAAAAACGTTTTTGTCATATTATTCCGTTTTGGGTATTAAGGGGTTAATCATCCATTTGCAAGTGGGTGCAATGCTCTGCTAACTTGTTACATACACTGTAAAAATGTCGTTAGTGTAACTGCCTTTTTTCACTGTTTCAAATTTTGACAAAATTTGTGTTTCTTAAAGGTGCAGTAATGTTTTTTATATTGCTTGTAAACTTGTTTAAAGTGTTTTCCAAGCTTGCTAGTCTCATTGCTAGTCTGTTTAAACATGTCTGACACAGAGGAAACTACTTGTTCATTATGTTTGAAAGCCATGGTGGAGCCCCATAGGAGAATGTGTACTAAATGTATTGATTTCACCTTAAACAGTAAAGCTCAGTCTTTAAATGTAAAAGAAATATCACCAGAAGATTCTGACGAGTAGGAAGTTATGCCGACTAACTCTCCCCACGTGTCAGACCCTTCGCCTCCCGCTCAGGGGAATCACGCTAATATGGCGCCAATTACATCAGGGACGCCCATAGCGATAACCTTGCAGGACATGGCTGCAATCATGAATAATACCCTGTCAGAGGTATTATCCAGGTTGCCTGAATTAAGAGGCAAGCGCGATTGCTCTGGGGTTAGGAGAAATACAGAGCGCGCAGATGCTGTAAGGGCCATGTCTGATACTGCGTCACAATATGCAGATTTGAGGACGGAGAGCTTCAGTCTGTGGGTGACATCTCTGATTCGGGGAAACCTGATTCAGAGATTTCTAATTTTAAATTTAAGCTTGAGAACCTCCGTGTGTTGCTTGGGGAGGTATTAGCTGCTCTGAATGACTAACACAGTTGCAGTACCAGAGAAATTGTGTAGGCTGGATAAATACTATGCGGTGCCGGTGTGTACTGATGTTTTTCCTATACCTAAAAGGCTTACAGAAATTATTATCAAGGAGTGGGATAGACAGAGTGTGCCTTTTTCCCCACCTCCTATATTTGGAAAACATTTTCCAATAGACGCCACTACACGGGACTTATGGCAGACCCTCCCTAAGGTGGAGGGAGCAGTTTCTACTTTAGCAAAGCGTACTACTATCCCGGTTGAGGACAGTTGTGCTTTTTCAGATCCAATGGATAAAAAATTGGAGGGTTACCTTAAGAAAATGTTTATTCAACAAGGTTTTATTTTACAGCCCCTTGCATGCATTGTGCCTGTCACGGCCGCGGCGGCATTCTGGTTTGAGGCCCTGGAAGAGGCCATCCATACAGCTCCATTAACTGAAATTATTGACAAGCTTAGAACACTTATGCTAGCTAACTCATTTGTTTCTGATGCCATTGTTCATTTGACTAAACTAACGGCTAAGAATTCCGGATTCGCCATCCAAGCGCGTAGGGCGCTATGGCTTAAATCCTGGTCAGCTGACGTGACTTCGAAGTCTAAATTACTCAACATTCCTTTCAAGGGGCAGACCTTATTCAGGCCTGGTTTGAAGGAAATAATTGCTGACATTACTGGAGGTAAGGGTCACACCCTTCCTCAGGACAGGGCCAAAGCAAAGGCCAAACAGTCTAATTTTCGTGCCTTTCGAAATTTCAAGGCAGGTGCAGCATCAACCTCCTCCGCTTCAAAACAAGAGGGAACTTTTGCTCAATCTAAGCAGGCCTGGAAACCTCACCAGTCCTGGAACAAAGGCAAGCAGGCCAGAAAGCCTGCTGCTGCCTCTAAGACAGCATGAAGGAACGGCCCCCTATCCGGCGACGGATCTAGTAGGGGGCAGACTTTCTCTCTTCGCCCACGCGTGGGCAAGAGATGTTCAGGATCCCTGGGCGTTGGAGATCATATCTCAGGGATATCTTCTGGACTTCAAAGCTTCCCCTCCACAAGGGTGATTTCATCTTTCAAGGCTATCTGCAAATCAGATAAAGAAAGAGGCATTCCTACGCTGTGTGCAAGACCTCCTAGTTATGGGAGTGATCCATCCAGTTCCGCGGACGGAACAAGGACAGGGTTTTTATTCAAATCTGTTTGTGGTTCCCAAAAAAGAGGGAACCTTCAGACCAATTTTGGATCTAAAGATCTTAAACAAATTCCTCAGAGTTCCATCTTTCAAAATGGAAACTATTCGGACCATCCTACCCATGATCCAAGAAGGTCAGTACATGACCACAGTGGACTTAAAGGATGCCTACCTTCACATACCGATTCACAAAGATCATCATCGGTTTCTAAGGTTTGCCTTTCTAGACAGGCATTACCAATTTGTATCTTTTCCCTTCGGGTTGGCTACAGCCCCGAGAATCTTTACAAAGGTTCTGGGCTCACTTCTGGCGGTTCTAAGACCGCGAGGCATAGCGGTGGCTCCGTATCTAGACGACATCCTGATACAGGCGTCAAGCTTTCAAGTTGCCAAATCTCATACAGAGAGAGTTCTGGCATTCCTGAGGTCGCACGGGTGGAAAGTGAACGAGGAAAAGAGTTCTCTATCCCCACTCACAAGAGTCTCCTTCTTAGGGACTCTTATAGATTCTGTAGAAATGAAAATTTACCTGACTGAGTCCAGGTTATCAAAACTTCTAAATGCTTGCCGTGTTCTTCACTCCATTCCGCGCCCTTCGGTAGCTCAGTGTATGGAGGTAATCTGCTTAATGGTAGCGGCAATGGACATAGTGCCATTTGCGCGCCTTCATCTCAGACCGCTGCAATTATGCATGCTGAGTCAGTGGAATGGGGATTACACAGATTTGTCCCCTCTGCTAAATCTGGATCAAGAGACCAGAGATTCTCTTCTCCGGTGATTGTCTCGGGTACACCTGTCCAATGGTATGACCTTTCGCAGGCCAGATTGGACAATTGTAACAACAGATGCCAGCCTTCTAGGTTGGGGTGCAGTCTGGAACTCCCTGAAGGCACAGGGATCGGACTCAGGAGGTGAAACTCCTTCCAATAAATATTCTGGAGCTAAGAGCGATATTCAATGCTCTTCTGGCTTGGCCTCAGTTAGCAACACTGAGGTTCATCAGATTTCAGTCGGACAACATCACGACTGTGGCTTACATCAACCGTCAAGGGGCAACCAGGAGTTCCCTAGTGATGTTAGAAGTCTCAAAAATAATTCGCTGGGCAGAGTACCACTCTTGCCACCTGTCAGCAATCCATATCCCAGGCGTGGAGAACTGGGAGGTGAATTTTCTAAGTCGTCAGACTTTCCATCCGGGGGAGTGGGAACTCCATCCGGAGGTGTTTGCTCAATTGATTCATCGTTGGGGCAAATCAGAGTTGGATCTCATGGCGTCTCGCCAGAACGCCAAGCTTCCTTGTTACGGATCCAGGTCCAGGGACCCAGAAGCGACGCTGATAGATGCTCTAGCAGCGACTTGGTTCTTCAACCTGGCTTATGTGTTTCCACCGTTTCCTCTGCTCCCTCGACTGATTGCCAAAATCAAACAGGAGAGAGCATCTGTGATTCTGATAGCGCCTGCGTGGCCACGCAGGACTTGGTATGCAGACCTAGTGGACATGTCATCTCTTCCACCATGGACTCTGCCTCTGAGGCAGGACCTTCTGATACAAGGTCCTTTCAATCATCCAAATCTAATTTCTCTGAGACTGACTGCATGGAGATTGAACGCTTGATTCTATCAAAGCGTGGCTTCTCCGAGTCAGTCATTGATACTTTAATACAGGCACGAAAGCCTGTTACCAGGAAAATCTACCACAAGATATGGAGTAAATATCTTTATTGGTGTGAAACCAAGAATTACTCATGGAGTAAGGTTAGGATTCCTAGAATATTGTCCTTTCTCCAAGAGGGCTTGGACAAAGGATTATCAGCTAGTTCCTTAAAGGGACAGATTTCTGCTCTGTCTATTCCTTTGCACAAGCGTGTGGCAGAGGTTCCAGACGTCCAGGCATTTTGCCAGGCTTTGGTTAGAATTAAGCCTGTGCTTAAACCTGTTGCTCCCCCGTGGAGCTTAAACTTGGTTCTTAAGGTTCTTCAAGGAGTTCCGTTTGAACCCCTTCATTCCATTGATATTAAACTTTTATCTTGGAAAGTTCTGTTTTTGATGGCTATTTCCTCGGCTCGGAGAGTCTCTGAGCTATCTGCCTTACAATGTGATTCTCCTTATCTGATTTTTCATGCAGATAAGGTAGTTCTGCGTACCAAACCTGGGTTTTTACCTAAGGTGGTTTCTAACAAGAATATCAATCAAGAGATTGTTGTTCCATCATTGTGTCCTAATCCTTCTTCAAAGAAGGAACGTCTTTTACATAATCTGGACGTAGTCCGTGCCTTGAAGTTTTACTTACAAGCTACTAAGGATTTTCGTCAAACATCTTCCCTGTTTGTCGTTTACTCTGGACAGAGGAGAGGTCAAAAAGCTTCGGCAACTTCTCTTTCCTTTTGGCTTCGGAGCGTAATACTCCTAGCCTATGAGACTGCTGGACAGCAGCCCCCTGAAAGAATTACAGCTCATTCTACTAGAGCTGTGGCTTCCACCTGGGCCTTTAAAAATGAGGCCTCTGAACAGATTTGCAAGGCTGCGACTTGGTCTTCGCTTCACACCTTTTCCAAATTTTACAAATTTGATACTTTTGCTTCTTCGGAGGCTGTTTTGGGGGAGAGGTTCTTCAGGCAGTGGTTCCTTCCGCTTAATCCTGCCTTGTCCCTCCCATCATCCGTGTACTTTAGCTTTGGTATTGGTATCCCACAAGTAATGGATGATCCGTGGACTGGATACACTTAACAAGAGAAAACATAATTTATGCTTACCTGATAAATTTATTTCTCTTGTAGTGTATCCAGTCCACGGCCCGCCCTGTCCTTTTAAGGCAGGTCTAAATTTTAATTAAACTACAGTCACCACTGCACCCTATGGTTTCTCCTTTCTCTGTTTGTTTTCGGTCGAATGACTGGATATGACAGCTGGGGGAGGAGCTATATAGCAGCTCTGCTGTGGGTGATCCTCTTGCAACTTCCTGTTGGGAAGGAGAATATCCCACAAGTAATGGATGATCCGTGGACTGGATACACTACAAGAGAAATAAATTTATCAGGTAAGCATAAATTGTTTTCTTTCATGTAATTGGCAAGTGTCCATGAGCTAGTGACGTATGGGATATACAATCCTACCTGGAGGGGCAAAGTTTCCCAAACCTCAAAATGCCTATAAATACACCCCTCACCACACCCACAATTCAGTTTTACAAACTTTGCCTCCTATGGAGGTGGTGAAGTAAGTTTGTGCTAGATTCTACGTTGATATGCGCTTTGCAGCATTGTTGAAGCCCTATTCCTCTCAGAGTTCAGCGAATGTCAGAGGGACGTGAAGGGAGTATCACTTATTGAATATGATGATTTCCCTAATGGGGGTCTATTTCATAGGTTCTCTGTTATCGGTCGTAGAGATTCATCTCCTACCTCCCTTTTCAGATCGACGATATCCTCTCAATTTACCTTTACCTCTACTGATAACTGTTTCAGTACTGGTTTGGCTATCTGCTATATGTGGATGGGTTTCTTTTGGTAAGTATGTTTCTCTTTTAAGGTGTATCCAGTCCACGGATCATCCATTACTTGTTGGATATTCTCCTTCCCAACAGGAAGTTGCAAGAGGATCACCCACAGCAGAGCTGCTATATAGCTCCTCCCCCAACTGCCATATCCAGTCATTCTCTTGCAACTCTCAACCAAGATGGACGTAGTAAGAGGAGAGTGGTGTATTATAGTTAGTTTTTTAACTTCAATCAAAAGTTTGTTATTTTTAAATGGTACCGGAGTGTACTGTTTCATCTCAGGCAGCATTAGAAGAAGAATCTGCCTGCGTTTTCTATGATCTTAGCAGAAGTAACTAAGATCCTTTGCTGTTCTCACATATTCTGAGGAGTGAGGTAACTTCAGAGGGGGAATAGCGTGCAGGTTTTCCTGTAATAAGGTATGTGCAGTTAACATATTTCTAGGGATGGAATTTGCTAGAAAAATGCTGCTGATACCGGATTAATGTAAGTTAAGCCTTAAATGCAGTGATAGTGACTGGTATCAGGCTTATTAACAGAGATACATACTCTTATAAAAGTGTAATATAAAATGTTTGATATCATGTTAATCGTTTTTATATATGTTTGGTGACAAAACTTATTGGGGCCTATTTTTTTTTTTTCCACATGGCTGACTTGATTTTTGCCTAGTAACAGGCTTTCCACTGTTGCAATATGAGTGGGAAGGGCCTATTTCTCCAACATAGGTGTGTCCGGTCCACGGCGTCATCCTTACTTGTGGGATATTCTCTTCCCCAACAGGAAATGGCAAAGAGCCCAGCAAAGCTGGTCACATGATCCCTCCTAGGCTCCGCCTACCCCAGTCATTCTCTTTGCCGTTGTACAGGCAACATCTCCACGGAGATGGCTTAGAGTTTTTTAGTGTTTAACTGTAGTTTTTCATTATTCAATCAAGAGTGTAGAAGACCTGTTAAAAATGGGAGTGATTCATCCTGTTCCATTAAGAGAACAAGGGATGGGGTTCTACTCCAATCTGTTTATAGTTCCCAAAAAAGAGGGAACGTTCAGACCAATCCTAGATCTCAAGATCTTAAACAAATTTCTCAAGGTCCCATCGTTCAAGATGGAAACCATTCGAACTATCCTTCCTTCCATCCAGGAAGGTCAATTTATGACCACGGTGGATTTAAAGGATGCGTATCTACATATTCCTATCCACAAGGAACATCATCGGTTCCTAAGGTTTGCATTCCTGGACAAACATTACCAGTTCGTGGCGCTTCCTTTCGGATTAGCCACTGCTCCAAGGATTTTCACAAAGGTACTAGGGTCCCTTCTAGCGGTGCTAAGACCAAGGGGCATTGCAGTAGTACCTTACCTGGACGACATTCTGATTCAAGCGTCGTCCCTTCCTCAAGCAAAGGCTCACACGGACATTGTCCTGGCCTTTCTCAGATCTCACGGCTGGAAAGTGAACGTGGAAAAGAGTTCTCTATCCCCGTCAACAAGGGTTCCCTTCTTGGGAACAATTATAGACTCCTTAGAAATGAGGATCTTTCTAACAGAGGCCAGAAAAACAAAGCTTCTGGACTCTTGTCGGATACTTCATTCCGTTCCTCTTCCTTCCATAGCTCAGTGCATGGAAGTGATCGGGTTGATGGTGGCGGCGATGGACATAGTTCCTTTTGCGCGCATTCATCTAAGACCATTACAACTGTGCATGCTCAGTCAGTGGAATGGGGACTATACAGACTTGTCTCCGAAGATACAAGTAAATCAGAGGACCAGAGACTCACTCCGTTGGTGGCTGTCCCTGGACAATCTGTCTCAAGGGATGATGTTCCACAGACCAGAGTGGGTCATTGTCACGACCGACGCCAGTCTGATAGGCTGGGGCGCGGTCTGGGGATCCCTGAAAGCTCAGGGTCTTTGGTCTCGGGAAGAATCTCTTCTACCGATAAATATTCTGGAACTGAGAGCGATATTCAATGCGCTCCAGGCCTGGCCCCAGCTTGCGAGGACCAGGTTCATACGGTTTCAATCAGACAACATGACGACTGTTGCGTACATCAACCATCAGGGGGGAACAAGGAGTTCCCTAGCGATGGAAGAAGTAACCAAAATTATTCTTTGGGCGGAGTCTCACTCCTGCCACCTGTCTGCTATCCACATCCCAGGAGTGGAAAATTGGGAAGCGGATTTCCATCCGGAAATCTTTGCCCAAGTCACTCACCTGTGGGGCATTCCAGACATGGATCTGATGGCCTCTCGTCAGAACTTCAAAGTTCCTTGCTACGGGGCCAGATCCAGGGATCCCAAGGCGACTCTAGTGGATGCACTAGTAGCACCTTGGACCTTCAAACTAGCTTATGTGTTCCCGCCATTTCCTCTCATCCCCAGGCTGATAGCCAGGATCAAGCAGGAGAGGGCGTCGGTGATCTTGATAGCTCCTGCGTGGCCACGCAGGACTTGGTATGCAGATCTGGTGAATATGTCATCGGCTCCACCTTGGAAGCTACCTTTGAGACGAGACCTTCTTGTTCAGGGTCCGTTCGAACATCCGAATCTGGTTTCACTCCAGCTGACTGCTTGGAGATTGAACGCTTGATTTTATCGAAGCGAGGATTCTCAGATTCTGTGATCGATACTCTTGTTCAGGCCAGAAAGCCTGTGACTAGAAAGATTTACCACAAAATTTGGAAAAAATATATCTGTTGGTGTGAATCTAAAGGATTCCCTTGGGACAAGGTTAAGATTCCTAGGATTCTATCCTTCCTTCAAGAAGGATTGGAAAAAGGATTATCTGCAAGTTCCCTGAAGGGACAGATTTCTGCCTTGTCGGTATTACTTCACAAAAAGCTGGCAGCTGTGCCAGATGTTCAAGCCTTTGTTCAGGCTCTGGTTAGAATCAAGCCTGTTTACAAACCTTTGACTCCTCCTTGGAGTCTCAATTTAGTTCTTTCAGTTCTTCAGGGGGTTCCGTTTGAACCCTTACATTCCGTTGATATTAAGTTATTATCTTGGAAAGTTTTGTTTTTAGTTGCGATTTCTTCTGCTAGAAGAGTCTCAGAATTATCTGCTCTGCAGTGTTCTCCTCCTTATCTGGTGTTCCATGCAGATAAGGTGGTTTTACGTACTAAACCTGGTTTTCTTCCAAAAGTTGTTTCTAACAAAAACATTAACCAGGAGATTATCGTACCTTCTCTGTGTCCAAAACCAGTTTCAAAGAAGGAACGTTTGTTGCACAATTTGGATGTTGTTCGCGCTCTAAAATTCTATTTAGATGCTACAAAGGATTTTAGACAAACATCTTCCTTGTTTGTTGTTTATTCAGGTAAAAGGAGAGGTCAAAAAGCAACTTCTACCTCTCTCTCTTTTTGGATTAAAAGCATCATCAGATTGGCTTACGAGACTGCCGGACGGCAGCCTCCCGAAAGAATCACAGCTCATTCCACTAGGGCTGTGGCTTCCACATGGGCCTTCAAGAACGAGGCTTCTGTTGATCAGATATGTAGGGCAGCGACTTGGTCTTCACTGCACACTTTTACCAAATTTTACAAGTTTGATACTTTTGCTTCTTCTGAGGCTATTTTTGGGAGAAAGGTTTTGCAAGCCGTGGTGCCTTCCATTTAGGTGACCTGATTTGCTCCCTCCCTTCATCCGTGTCCTAAAGCTTTGGTATTGGTTCCCACAAGTAAGGATGACGCCGTGGACCGGACACACCTATGTTGGAGAAAACAGAATTTATGTTTACCTGATAAATTTCTTTCTCCAACGGTGTGTCCGGTCCACGGCCCGCCCTGGTTTTTTTAATCAGGTCTGATATTTTATTTTCTTTAACTACAGTCACCACGGTACCATATGGTTTCTCCTATGCAAATATTCCTCCTTAACGTCGGTCGAATGACTGGGGTAGGCGGAGCCTAGGAGGGATCATGTGACCAGCTTTGCTGGGCTCTTTGCCATTTCCTGTTGGGGAAGAGAATATCCCACAAGTAAGGATGACGCCGTGGACCGGACACACCGTTGGAGAAAGAAATTTATCAGGTAAACATAAATTCTGTTTTTAGTGCTTTTCTGTGCAGCTAAAAATACTGACAGACATTCAGCTTCCCTCTGCATGATATAGGACATCTCTGAAGGGCTCAAAAGGCTTCAAAGTCGTGTTTGAGGAGGGTAACAATCACAGTAGACTGTGGCAGTTGTTGTGACTGTGTTTAAAAAACGTTTTTGTCATTTATTATTCTGTTTTTGTTATTAAGGGGTTAATCATCCATTTGCAAGTGGGTGCAATGTTCTGCTGACTTGTTACATACACTGTAAAAATTTTGTTAGTGTAACTGCCTTTTTTCACTGTTTCAAATTTTGTCAAAATTTGTTTCTCTTAAAGGCACAGTAACGTTTTTTTATATTGCTTGTTAACTTGCTTTAAAGTGTTTTCCAAGCTTGCTAGTCTTATTGCTAGTCTGTACAAACATGTCTGAAACAGAGGATACTTTTTCATTATGTTTAAAAGCCATGGTGGAGCCCCATAGGAGAATGTGTACTAAATGTATTTATTGATTTCACCTTAAACAGTAAAGATCAGTCTTTATCTATAAAAGAATTGTCACCAGAGGGGTCTGTCGAGGGGGAAGTTATGCCGACTAACTCTCCCCACGTGTCGGACCCTTCGCCTGCCGCTCAAGGGACGCACGCTAATATGGCGCCAAGTACATCAGGGACGCCCATAGCGATTACTTTGCAGGACATGGCTGCAATCATGAATAATACCCTGTCAGAGGTATTATTCAGATTGCCTGAATTGAGGGGCAAGCGCGATAGCTCTGGGGTTAGACGATATACAGATCGCGTAGATGCTGTAAGAGCCATGTCTGATACTGCGTCACAATATGCAGAACCGGAGGACGGAGAGCTTCAGTCTGTGGGTGACGTCTCTGAATCGAGGAGACCTGATTCAGAGATTTCTAATTTTAAATTTAAGCTTGAGAACCTCTGTGTCTTGCTTGGGGAGGTATTAGCTGCTCTGAATGACTGTGACACAATTGCAGTGCCAGAGAAATTGTGTAGGCTGGATAAATACTATGCAGTGCCGGTGAGTACTGATGTTTTTCCAATACCTAAAAGGCTTACAGAAATTATTAGTAAGGAGTGGGATAGGCCTGGTGTGCCCTTTTCCCCACCTCCTATATTTAGAAAAATGTTTCCAATAGATGCCACTACACGGGACTTATGGCAGACTGTCCCTAAGGTGGAGGGAGCAGTTTCTACTTTAGCAAAGCGTACCACTATCCCGGTTGAGGACAGTTGTGCTTTTTCAGATCCAATGGATAAAAAATTAGAGGGTTACCTTAAGAAAATGTTTATTCAACAAGGTTTTATTTTACAGCCCCTTGCATACATTGCGCCTGTCACTGATGCGGCGGCATTCTGGTTTGAGGCCCTGGAAGAGGCCATCCATACAGCTCCATTGACTGAAATTGTTGACAAGCTTAGAACTCTTAAGCTAGCTAACTCATTTGTTTCTGATGCCATTGTTCATTTGACTAAACTAACGGCTAAGAATTCCGGATTCGCCATCCAGGCGCGTAGGGCGCTATGGCTCAAATCCTGGTCAGCTGATGTGACTTCAAAGTCTAAATTACTCAACATTCCTTTCAAGGGGCAGACCTTATTTGGGCCTGGTTTGAAAGAAATTATTGCTGACATTACTGGAGGTAAGGGTCATACCCTTCCTCAGGAAAGGGCCAAATCAAAGGCCAAACAGTCTAATTGTTGTGCCTTTTGAAATTTCAAGGCAGGTGCAGCATCAACTTCCTCTGCTTCAAAACAAGAGGGAACTTTTGCTCAATCCAAGCAGGCCTGGAAACCTAACCAGTCCTGGAACAAGGGCAAGCAGGCCAGAAAGCCTGCTGCTGCCTCTAAGACAGCATGACGGAGCGGCCCCCTATCCGACAACGGATCTAGTAGGGGGCAGACTCTCTCTCTTCGCCCAGGCGTGGGCAAGAGATGTTCAGGATCCCTGGGCGTTGGAGATCATATCTCAGGGATATCTTCTGGACTTCAAAGCTTATCCTCCACAAGGGAGATTTCACCTTTCAAGATTATCTGCAAACCAGATAAAGAAAGAGGCATTCCTAAGCTGCGTACAAGATCTCCTTGTAATGGGAGTGATCCATCCAGTTCCGCAGACGGAACAAGGACAGGGGTTTTATTCAAATCTGTTTGGGGTTCCCAAAAAAGTGGGAACCTTCAGACCAATTTTGGATTTAAAGATCCTAAACAAAAAAACATTTTACCCATGATCCAAGAGGGTCAGTACATGACCACAGTGGACTTAAAGGATGCCTACCTTCACATTCCGATTCACAAGAATCATCATCAGTTCCTGAGGTTTGCCTTTCTAGACAGGCATTACCAATTTGTAGCTCTTCCATTCGGGTTGGTTACAGCCCCAAGAATTTTTACAAAGGTTCTGGGCTCACTTCTGGCGGTCCTAAGACCGCGAGGCATAGCGGCTCCTTACCTGGACGATATCCTGATACAGGCGTCAAGCTTTCAAATTGCCAAATCTCATACAGAGATAGTTCTGGCATTCCTGAGGTCGCATGGGTGGAAAGTGAACGAAGAAAAGAGTTCTCTATCTCCTCTCATGAGGGTTTCCTTCCTAGGGACTCTAATAGATTCTGTAGAAATGAAAACTTACCTGACGGAGTCTAGGTTATCAAAACTTCTAAATGCTTGCCGTGTTCACTCCATTCCGCGCCCCACGGTGGCTCAGTGCATGGAAGTAATCGACTTAATGGTAGCGGCGATGGACATAGTGCCATTCGCGCGCCTGCATCTCAGACCGCTGCAATTATGCATGCTCAGTCAGTGGAATGGGGATTACACAGATTTGTCCCCTCTACTAAATCTGGATCAGGAAACCAGAGATTCTCTTCTCTGGTGGTTATCTCGGGCACATCTGTCCAAGGGTATGACCTTTCACAGACCAGATTGGACAATTGTAACAACAGATGCCAGCCTTCTAGGTTTGGGTGCAGTCTGGAATTCCCTGAAGGCTCAGGGATCGTGGACTCGGGAGGAGAAACTCCTCCCAATAAATATTCTGGAGTTAAGAGCAATATTCAATGCTCTTCTGGCTTGGCCTCAGTTAGCAACACTGAGGTTCATCAGATTACAGTCGTACAACATCACGACTGTGGCTTACATCAACCATCAAGTGGGAGCCAGGAGTTCCCTAGCGATGTCAGAAGTCTCCAAGATAATTTGCTGGGCAGAGACTCACTCTTGCCACCTGTCAGCGATCCATATCCCAGGCGTAGAGAACTGAGAGGCGGATTTTCTAAGTCGTCAGACTTTTCATCCGGCGGAATGGGAACTCCGTCCGGAGGTGTTTGCTCAATTGGTTCTCCGTTGGGACAAACCAGAATTGGATCTCATGGCGTCTCGCCAGAACGCCAAGCTTCCTTGTTACGGATCCAGGGACCCAGAAGCGGTACTGATAGATGCTCTAGCAGCGCCTTGGTTCTTCAACCTGGCTTATGTGTTTCCACCGTTTCCTCTGCTCCCTCGTCTGAAAATCAAACAGGAAAGAGCATCGGTGATATTGATAGCGCCTGCGTGGCCACGCAGGACCTGGTATGCAGACCTAGTGGACATGTCATCCTTTCCACGATGGACTCTGCCTCTGAGACAAGACCTTCTAATACAAGGTCCTTTCAATCATCCGAATCTACTTTCTCTGAGACTGACTGCATGGAGATTGAACGCTTGATCCTATCAAAGCGTGGCTTCTCCGAGTCAGTAATTGATACCTTAATACAGGCACGAAAGCCTGTCACCAGGAAAATTTACCACAAGATATGGCGTAAATATCTTCATTGGTTTGAATCCAAGAATTACTCATGGAGTAGGGTTAGGATTCCTAGGATATTGTCCTTCCTCCAAGAGGGTTTGGACAAATGATTATCAGCTATTTCTTTAAAGGGACAGATTTCTGCTCTGTCTATTCTTTTACACAAGCGTCTGGCAGAAGTTCCAGACGTTCAGGCATTTTGTCAGGCTTTAGTTAGAATTAAGCCTGTGTTTAAACCTGTTGCTCCTCCAATGAGCTTAAACTTAGTTCTTCAAGGGGTTCCGTTTGAACCCCTTCATTCTATTGATATCAAACTTCTTTCATGGAAAGTTCTTTTTCTGATGTCTATTTCCTCGGCTCGAAGAGTCTCGGAGTTATCTGCCTTACATTGTGATTCTCCTTATCTGATCTTTCATTCAGATAAAGTTGTTCTGCGTACAAAACCTGGGTTTTTACCTAAGGTGGTTTCTAACAAGAATATCAATCAAGAGATTGTTGTTCCATCATTATGTCCTAAACCTCCTTCAAGAAGGAACGTCTTTTGCATAATCTAGACGTAGTCCGTGCCTTGAAATTTTACTTACAGGGTACTAAAGATTTTCGCCAAACATCTAACCTGTTTGTTGTTTACTCTGGACAGAGGAGAGGTCAGAAGGCCTCGGCAACCTCTCTTTCTTTTTGGCTTCGGAGTATAATCCGTTTAGCCTATGAGACTGGTGGACAGCAGCCTCCTGAAAGGATTACAAGCTCATTCTACTAGAGCTGTGGCTTCCACCTGGGCCTTTAAAAATGAGGCCTCTGTTGAACAGATTTGCAAGGCTGCAACTTGGTCTTCCCTTCATACTTTTTCCAAATTTTACAAATTTGATACTTTTGCTTCTTTGGAGGCTGTTTTTGGGAGAAAGGTTCTACAGTCAGTGGTTCCTTCCGTTTAAAGGACCAGTCAACACAGTAGATTTGCATAATCAACAAATGCAAGATAACAAGACAATGTAATAGCACTTAGTTTGAACTTCAAATGAGTAGTAGATTTTTTTTCTGACAATTTAAGTTGTCTTTTTCCACTCCCCCTGTACCATGTGACAGCCATCAGCCAATCACAAATGCATACACGTACCATGTGACAGCCATCAGCCATTCACAAATGCATACACACTTATTCTTGCACATGCTCAGTAGGAGCTGGTGACTCAAAAAATTTAAATATAAAAGACTGTGCACATTTTGTTAATGGAAGTAAATTGGAAAGTTGTTTAAAATGGCATGCTCTATTTGAATAATGTAAATTTAATTTTGATTGCTTTGTCCCTCCCATCATCCGTGTACTTTAGCTTTGGTATTGGTATCCCACAAGTAATGGATGATCCGTGGACTGGATACACTTAACAAGAGAAAACATAATTTATGCTTACCTGATAAATTTATTTCTCTTGTAGTGTATCCAGTCTACGGCCTGCCCTGTCCTTTTCAGGCAGGTCTAAATTTTAATTAAACAGTCACACACACTTTTAATTACAGTCACCACTGCACCCTATGGTTTCTCCTTTCTCGTCTTGTTTCGGTCGAATGACTGGATATGGCAGTGAGGGGAGGAGCTATATAGCAGCTCTGCTGTGGGTGATCCTCTTGCAACTTCCTGTTGGGAAGGAGAATATCCCACAAGTAATGGATGATCCGTGGACTGGATACACTACAAGAGAAATAAATTTATCAGGTAAGCATAAATTATGTTTTTTAAATGGTACCGGAGTTGTACTATTTTGTCCCAGGCAGAAAAATAGAAGAATCTGCCTGTGATTTATATGATCTTAGCAGGTTGTAACTAAGATCTATTGCTGTTCTCACACATGACTGAAGAGAGAGGTAACTTCAGCGGGGGAATGGCGTGCAGGTTATCCTGCTATGAGGTATGTGCAGTTAAGATTTTTCTAGAAGATGTGAATGCTAGAAAATGCTGCTGATACCAAAATTATGTAAGGTAAGCCTGAATACAGTGATTTAATAGCGACTGGTATCATGCTTACTTTCTGAGGTAATACTCTTTTATATTTACAATATAAAACGTTTGCTGGCATGTTTAAACGTTTTTATATATATACTTTGGTGATAAAACTTTATTGGGGCCTATTTTTTTTCCACATGGCTGGCTTAAATTTGCCTAGAAACAGTTTCCTGAGGCTTTCCACTGTTACTATGAGTGGGAGGGGCCTAATTTAGCGCTTTTTCTTCTGTTATGTGTGATCAGTCCACGGGTCATCATTACTTCTGGGATATAACTCCTCCCCAACAGGAAATGCAAGAGGATTCACCCAGCAGAGCTGCATATAGCTCCTCCCCTCTACGTCAGTCCCAGTCATTCTCTTGCACCCAACGACTAGATAGGATGTGTGAGAGGACTATGGTGATTATACTTAGTTTTTATGACTTCAATCAAAAGTTTGTTATTTTAAAATAGCACCGGAGCGTGTTATTACTTCTCTGGCAGAGTTTGAGGAAGAATCTGTCAGAGTTTTTTACTATGATTTTAACCGGAGTAGTTAAGATCATATTGCTGTTCTCGGCCATCTGAGGGAGGTAAAGGCTTCAGATCAGGGGACAGCGGGCAGAGGAATCTGCATTGAGGTATGTAGCAGTTTTTATTTTCTGAATGGAATTGATGAGAAAATCCTGCCATACCGTTAAAATGACATGTATGTATACACTTCAGTATTCTGGGGATGGTATTTCACCGGAACTACTCTGTTAAAGGTCACTAATCCTTTTTAATAACTATTTATCATGTTAAACGTTTTTGCTGGAATGTAGAATCGTTTACATTGCTGAGGTACTGTGTGAATAAATATTTGGGCATTATTTTCCACTTGGCAGTTTTTTTGCTTTATTTGTGACAGTTTCGTTTCTCTTCACTGCTGTGTGGGAGAGGGAGGGGCCGTTTTGGCGCTCTTTGCTACGCATCAAAAAATACCAGTCAGTTACTTTTATTTTTCCTGCATGATCCGGTTCATCTCTGATAGATCTCAGGGGTCTTCAAACTTCTTTGAAGGGAGGTAAATTCTCTCAGCAGAGCTGTGAGAATTCTTATAGTGACTGTGAATAAAAACGTTGCTTTGTATTTTTTATGTCAAATTTAATTATTGTTATTTTACTAATGGGAACAAACCTTTGCTAAAAGTTTTGTTGTTTTAAAGTTTGATGCTATAACTGTTTTTCAGTTCACTATTTCAACTGTCATTTAATCGTTAGTACCTCTTTGAGGCACAGTACGTTTTTTGCTAAAAAAGATTATAACTAAGTTGTAAGTTTTTTGCTAGTGTGTTAAACATGTCTGACTCAGAGGAAGATATCTGTGTCATTTGTTCCAATGCCAAGGTGGAGCCCAATAGAAATTTATGTACTAACTGTATTGATGCTACTTTAAATAAAAGTCAATCTGTACAATGTGAACAAATTTCACCAAACAGCGAGGGGAGAGTTATGCCGACTAACTCGCCTCACGCGGCAGTACCTGCATCTCCCGCCCGGGAGGTGCGTGATATTTTGGCGCCTAGTACATCTGGGCGGCCATTACAGATAACATTACAAGATATGGCTACTGTTATGACTGAAGTTTTGTCTAAATTACCAGAACTAAGAGGCAAGCGTGATCACTCTGGGGTGAGAACAGAGTGCGCTGACAATGCTAGGGCCATGTCTGATACTGCGTCACAGCTCGCAGAGCATGAGGACGGAGAGCTTCATTCTGTGGGTGACGGTTCTGATCCAAACAGATTGGACTCAGATATTTCAAATTTTAAATTTAAATTGGAGAACCTCCGTGTATTACTAGGGGAGGTCTTAGCAGCTCTCAACGATTGTAACACCGTTGCAATACCAGAGAAACTGTGTAGGTTGGATAAATACTTTGCGGTACCGGCGAGTACTGACGTTTTTCCTATACCTAAGAGACTAACTGAAATTGTTACTAAAGAGTGGGATAGACCCGGTGTGCCGTTCTCACCCCCTCCAATATTTAGAAAGATGTTTCCAATAGACGCCACCACTCGGGACTTATGGCAAACGGTCCCCAAGGTGGAGGGAGCAGTTTCTACTTTAGCTAAGCGTACCACTATCCCGGTGGAGGATAGCTGTGCTTTCTCAGATCCAATGGATAAAAAATTAGAGGGTTACCTTAAGAAAATGTTTGTTCAACAAGGTTTTATATTACAACCCCTTGCATGTATCGCGCCGATTACGGCTGCGGCAGCATTTTGGATTGAGTCGCTTGAAGAGAACCTTAGTTCATCTACGCTAGACGACATTACGGACAGGCTTAGAGTCCTTAAACTAGCTAATTCCTTCATTTCGGAGGCCGTAGTACATTTAACCAAACTTACGGCTAAGAACTCAGGATTCGCCATACAGGCACGTAGGGCGCTGTGGCTAAAATCCTGGTCAGCTGATGTTACTTCTAAGTCCAAATTACTTAATATACCTTTCAAGGGGCAGTCTTTATTTGGGCCCGGTTTGAAAGAGATTATCGCTGACATTACAGGAGGTAAGGGCCACGCCCTACCTCAAGACAAAGCCAAAGCTAAGGCTAGACAGTCTAATTTTCGTCCCTTTCGGAACTTTAAAACAGGAGCAGCATCAACCTCCACTGCACCAAAACAGGAAGGAGCTGTTGCTCGTTACAGGCAAGGCTGGAAGCCTAACCAGTCCTGGAACAAGAGCAAGCAGGCCAGGAAACCTGCTGCTGCCCCAAAGACAGCATGAACCGAGAGCCCCCGATCCGGGACCGGATCTAGTGGGGGGCAGACTCTCTC
The DNA here is from genome assembly GCF_027579735.1 of Bombina bombina. NCBI lineage: Eukaryota > Metazoa > Chordata > Amphibia > Anura > Bombinatoridae > Bombina > Bombina bombina. The sequence continues at coordinate 976,803,443 of NC_069500.1, read as the reverse complement.
TCTTCGCCCAGGCCTGGGCAAGAGATGTTCAGGATCCCTGGGCTCTAGAGATCATATCGCAGGGATACCTTCTAGACTTCAAATTATCTCCCCCAAGAGGGAGATTTCATCTGTCAAGGTTGTCAACAAACCAGATAAAGAGAGAAGCGTTTCTACGCTGCGTACAAGATCTGTTATTAATGGGAGTGATCCATCCGGTTCCGCGGTCGGAACAAGGACAAGGGTTCTACTCAAACCTGTTTGTGGTTCCCAAAAAAGAGGGAACTTTCAGGCCAATCTTAGATTTAAAGACTCTAAACAAATTCCTAAGAGTTCCATCGTTCAAAATGGAAACTATTCGGACAATCTTACCCATGATCCAAGAGGGTCAGTACATGACCACAGTGGATTTAAAGGATGCTTACCTTCACATACCGATCCACAAAGATCATCACCGGTATCTAAGGTTTGCCTTCTTAGACAGGCACTACCAGTTTGTAGCTCTTCCATTCGGATTGGCTACGGCTCCAAGAATCTTTACAAAGGTTCTGGGTGCCCTTCTAGCGGTACTAAGACCGCGAGGGATTTCGGTAGCTCCGTACCTAGACGACATTCTAATTCAAGCTTCAAGCTTTCAAACTGCCAAGTCTCATACAGAGTTAGTTCTGGCATTTCTAAGGTCGCATGGATGGAAAGTGAACGAAAAGAAGAGTTCTCTCTTTCCTCTCACAAGAGTTCCATTCTTGGGGACTCTTATAGATTCTGTAGAAATGAAGATTTACCTGACAGAAGACAGGTTAACAAAGCTTCAAAATGCATGCCGCGTCCTTCATTCCATTCAACACCCGTCAGTAGCTCAATGCATGGAGGTGATCGGCTTAATGGTAGCGGCAATGGACATAGTACCTTTTGCACGCCTACACCTCAGACCGCTGCAATTATGCATGCTAAGTCAGTGGAATGGGGATTACTCAGATTTGTCCCCTACTCTGAATCTGAATCAAGAGACCAGAAATTCTCTTCTATGGTGGCTTTATCGGCCACACCTGTCCAGGGGGATGCCATTCAGCAGGCCAGACTGGACAATTGTAACAACAGACGCCAGCCTACTAGGTTGGGGCGCTGTCTGGAATTCTCTGAAGGCTCAGGGACTATGGAATCAGGAGGAGAGTCTCCTTCCAATAAACATTCTGGAATTGAGAGCAGTTCTCAATGCCCTTCTGGCTTGGCCCCAGTTAACAACTCGGGGGTTCATCAGGTTTCAGTCGGACAACATCACGACTGTAGCTTACATCAACCATCAGGGAGGGACAAGAAGCTCCCTAGCAATGATGGAAGTATCAAAGATAATTCGCTGGGCAGAGTCTCACTCTTGCCACCTGTCAGCAATCCACATCCCGGGAGTGGAGAACTGGGAGGCGGATTTCTTGAGTCGCCAGACTTTTCATCCGGGGGAGTGGGAACTTCATCCGGAGGTCTTTGCCCAAATACTTCGACGTTGGGGCAAACCAGAGATAGATCTCATGGCGTCTCGCCAGAACGCCAAACTTCCTCGCTACGGGTCCAGATCCAGGGATCCGGGAGCAGTTCTGATAGATGCTTTGACAGCACCTTGGAACTTCAGGATGGCTTATGTGTTTCCACCCTTCCCGCTGCTTCCTCGATTGATTGCCAAAATCAAACAGGAGAGAGCATCAGTAATTCTAATAGCACCTGCATGGCCACGCAGGACTTGGTATGCAGATCTAGTGGACATGTCATCCTGTCCGCCTTGGTCTCTACCTCTAAGACAGGACCTTCTGATACAGGGTCCATTCAAACATCAAAATCTAACTTCTCTGAAGCTGACTGCTTGGAAATTGAACGCTTGATTTTATCAAAACGTGGTTTTTCTGAGTCGGTTATTGATACCCTAATTCAGGCTAGGAAGCCTGTTACCAGAAGAATTTACCATAAGATATGGCGGAAATACCTATACTGGTGCGAATCCAAAGGTTACTCCTGGAGTAAGGTTAGGATCGCTAGGATACTGTCTTTTCTACAAGAAGGTTTAGAAAAGGGTTTATCAGCTAGTTCATTAAAGGGACAGATTTCAGCTCTGTCCATCTTGTTACACAGACGTCTGTCAGAAAATCCAGACGTCCAGTCCTTTTGTCAGGCTTTAGCTAGGATCAAGCCTGTGTTTAAAGCTGTTGCTCCACCATGGAGTTTAAACTTAGTTCTTAACGTTTTACAGGGTGTTCCGTTTGAACCCCTTCATTCCATTGATATAAAAATGTTATCTTGGAAAGTTCTGTTTTTAATGGCTATTTCCTCGGCTCGAAGAGTCTCTGAGTTATCAGCCTTACATTGTGATTCCCCTTATCTGATTTTTCACTCAGACAAGGTAGTTCTGCGTACTAAACCTGGGTTCTTACCTAAGGTAGTCACTAACAGGAACATCAATCAAGAGATTGTTGTCCCATCCTTGTGTCCAAATCCTTCTTCAAAGAAGGAACGTCTTTTACACAATCTGGATGTAGTTCGTGCCCTCAAGTTCTACTTGCAGGCAACTAAAGATTTTCGCCAAACTTCTTCCTTGTTTGTCGTTTACTCTGGACAGAGGAGAGGTCAAAAAGCTTCTGCTACCTCTCTCTCTTTTTGGCTTCGTAGCATAATACGTTTAGCCTATGAGACTGCTGGACAGCAGCCTCCTGAAAGAATTACAGCTCACTCCACTAGAGCTGTGGCTTCCACTTGGGCCTTTAAGAATGAGGCCTCTGTTGAACAGATTTGCAAGGCTGCAACTTGGTCTTCACTTCATACTTTTTCCAAATTTTACAAATTTGACACTTTTGCTTCTTCGGAGGCTATTTTTGGGAGAAAGGTTCTTCAGGCAGTGGTTCCTTCTGTATAATGAGCCTGCCTTTCCCTCCCGTCATCCGTGTACTTTTGCTTTGGTATTGGTATCCCAGAAGTAATGATGACCCGTGGACTGATCACACATAACAGAAGAAAACATAATTTATGCTTACCTGATAAATTCCTTTCTTCTGTTGTGTGATCAGTCCACGGCCCGCCCTGTTTTTAAGGCAGGTAAATATCTTTTAAATTATACTCCAGTCACCACTTCACCCTTGGTTACTCCTTTCTCGTTGATTCTTGGTCGAATGACTGGGACTGACGTAGAGGGGAGGAGCTATATGCAGCTCTGCTGGGTGAATCCTCTTGCATTTCCTGTTGGGGAGGAGTTATATCCCAGAAGTAATGATGACCCGTGGACTGATCACACAACAGAAGAAAGGAATTTATCAGGTAAGCATAAATTATGTTTTTTGCGCAGTAACTTTTACAGACTGAGACATCCAGCTTCCTCTAGGAGTCCCCTGAATGCTATAGGACATCTCTAAAGGCTCTTAGGCTTTCCAAAATCGTTTGTTGGAGAAGGTAGGCCCACAGCAAGGCTGTGGCAGTTTGGTGTGACTGTTAAAAAAAAGTCTATCGTTTTTTTGATCCTTTTTTGAACTAAGGGGTTAGTCATCCATTTGCAAGTGGGTGCAATGCTCTGTTAGCTTATTATACACACTGTCAAAATTTCGTTTGATTTACTGCCTTTTTTCACTGTTTTTCAAATTCTGACAATTTGTTTCTCTTAAAGGCACAGTACCGTTTCTTATATTTGCTTGTTAACTTGATTTAAAGTGTTTTCCAAGCTTGCTAGTCTCATTGCTAGTCTGTACAAACATGCCTGACATAGAGGAAACTCCTTGTTCATTATGTTTAAAAGCCATGGTGGAACCCCCTCTTAGAATGTGTACCAAATGTACTGATTTCACTTTAAGCAATAAAGATCATATTCTGTCTTTAAAAAATTTATCTGACGAGGGGGAAGTTATGCCGACTAACTCTCCCCACGTGTCAGATCCTTTGACTCCCGCTCAAGGGACTCACGCTCAAATGGAGCCAAGTACATCTAGGGCGCCGATAGCGTCTACTATACAAGACATGGCGGCAGTCATGGATAATACACTGTCAGCGGTATTAGCCAGACTACCTGAATTTAGAGGAAAGTGAGAGCTCTGGAGTTAGACGAAATACAGAGCTATGTCTGATACTACCTCACAATATGCAGAAGCTTAAGAAGGTGAGCTTCTTTCTGTGGGTGATGGTTCTGACTCAGGGAAGATGATGCAACCTGATTCTGATATATCTACATTTAAATTTAAGCTTGAACACCTCCGCGTGTTACTCAGGGAGGTTTTAGCTGCTCTGAATGACTGATACAATTGCAATCCCAGAGAAATTGTGTAGACTGGATAAATACTATGCAGTGCCGGTGTGCACTGATGTTTTTCCAATACCTAAAAGGTTTACAGAAATTATTACTAAGGAATGGGATAGACCAGGTGTGCCGTTCTCTCGCCCTCCTATTTTTAGAAAAATGTTTCCAAGACGCCACCACACGGGACTTATGGCAGACAGTTCCTAAGGTGGAGGGAGCAGTTTCTACTCTAGCAAAGCGTACTACTATCCCTGTCGAGGACAGTTGTGCTTTCTTAGATCCAATGGATAAAAAGTTAGAGGGTTACCTTAAGAAAATGTTTATTCAACAAGGTTTTATCCTACAGCCCCTTGCATGCATTGCTCCTGTCACTGCTGCTGCGGCGTTCTGGTTTGAGTCTCTGGAAGAGGCTTTACAGGTAGCGACTCCATTGGATGACATACTTGACAAGCTTAGAGCACTTAAGCTAGCCAATTCTTTTGTTTCTGATGCCATTGTTCATTTGACTAAACTAACGGCTAAGAATTCTGGTTTTGCTATCCAGGTGTGCAGAGCGCTATGGCTTAAATCATGGTCAGCTGACGTTACTTCAAAGTCTAAGCTGCTTAACATTCCCTTCAAGGGGCAGACCCTATTCGGGCCTGGTTTGAAGGAGATTATTGCTGATATCACTGGAGGAAAAGGTCATGCCCTTCCTCAGGATAGGTCCAAATCAAGGGCCAAACAGTCTAATTTTCGTGCCTTTCGAAACTTCAAGGCACGTGCGGCATCAACTTCCTCTAATGCAAAACAAGAGGGAACTTTTGCTCAGTCCAAGACGGTCTGGAGACCTAACCAGACCTGGAACATAGGTAAGCAGGTCAAAAAGCCTGCTGCTGCCTCTAAGACAGCATGAAGGAACGGCCCCCTATCCAGTAACGGATCTAGTAGGGGCAGACTTTCGCTCTTCGCACAGGCGTGGGCAAGAGATGTCCAGGATCCCTGGGCTTTGGAAATTTATATCCCAGGGATATCTTCTGGACTTCAAGGCTTCCCCCCCAAAAGGGAGATTTCACCTTTCACAATTATCTGCAAACCAGATAAAAAGAGAGGCATTCTTACACTGTGTACGAGACCTCCTAGTTATGGGAGTGATCCATCCAGTTCCAAAGGAGGGACAGGGATTTCTCCAACATTGGTGTGTCCAGTCCACGGCGTCATCCATTACTTGTGGGAATATTCTCTTCCCTAACAGGAAATGGCAAAGAGCACAGCAAAAGCTGTCCATATAGCCCCTCCTCAGGCTCCGCCCCCCAGTCATTCTCTTTGCCGTTTAAACAAGTAGCATCTCCACGGAGATGGTGAAGAGTATGTGGTGTTGTAGTTTTTTATTCTTCTATCAAGAGTTTATTTTAAAATAGTGCCGGTTTGTACTATTTACTCTAAAACAGAAAGGGATGAAGAGTTCTGTTTAAAAGAAGAGTATGATTTTAGCAGCAGTAACTAAAATCGATTGCTGTTCCCACGCAGGACTGTTGAGCCCAGAGAACTTCAGTTGGGGGGAACAGTTTGCAGACTTTTCTGCTCAAGGTATGACTAGTCCATTTCTAACAAGACTGTGTAATGCTAGAAGACTGTCATTTTCCCTCTTAGGGATCGGTAAGCCATTTTCTTAGACTCTTAACAGAATGCAGGCTTATTATGGGCTATACACTGGTTGACACTCTTGTGGGCTAAATCGATTGCTTTATTTATGTTTTTTATGAAGTTTGAAGTGATATTTCTAAACTTTTAGTGTGGGGAACGTTTTTGGACGCCAGGCAGTCATTTAGACACCTTCCCAGTCAGGAAGGGCCTTTCACTATAGTAGGCTGAGCCTCATTTTCGCGCCATAATTGCGCAGTTTCTTTTGGATGCAGTTCATGCAGCTGCATGTGAGAGGGTCTGGTAATCATTGAAAACATTCCTGGAAGGCTTAATTTGGTATAGTATAACCCCCAGGGACAGGTGGAGACGCAGCAAACGCTGTGGCTGGGACTGTAGTGGGGTTAAAGCTGTTAATTGATTAAACGGCTCCGGTTTCCTCATTTAAGGGGTTAAAATTGGGGTGCAATACTTTAAAGGCATTAAGACTCTGTGGTGAAAATTTGGTAAAGATTGGATATTTCCTTCATAGTTTTTCACATATTCAGAAATAGTGTGCTCTGTTTAACATTTAAAGAGACAGTAACGGTTTTGTTTAAAAACGTTTTTTTTGCATTATTAGCCTGTTTAAGCCTGTCTAACATGTCTGTACCTTCAGATAGAACATGTTCTGTATGTATGGAGGCCAAGGTGGTCCCCCCTTCAAATGTATGTGATAATTGTGCCATGGCGTCCAGACAAACTAAGGACAGTACTGTCACATTTAATAAGGTTGCCCAAGATGATTAATCAAATGAAGGTAGTGGGGATAGTGCTTCATCCTCTCCTTCTGTGTCAATACCAGTTACGAATTTCAAGAAACTCCAGCCACCAATTTCTTTAAAAGACCTTTATTCTTTTGTAATGGGTCCCATTGATATACAACGTTTCAAGCCAGCATTAGGCTCTTAGTACATGACTAAGAGTCTAATGCTGGCTTGAAACGTTGTATATCAATGGGACCCATGACAAAAGAATAAAGGTCTTTTAAATTAATTGGTGGCTGGAGTTTCTTGAAATTCATGGACTTTGGTGAGACTTGGCAAGTCTGTTACTCCGTGCCCCACTGAAAGAGGAAAATTGGTGTGCTGTTTTCCATTATTTTGATTCTACTCAATACCAGTTATGCCCGCGCAGGCGACCCCTAGTACATCTAGTGCGCCAATGCTTGTTACTATGCAACAATTAACGGCAGTAATGGATAATTCCATAGCTAATATTTTAGCCAAAATGCCAGCATTTCAAAGAAAGCGTGATTGCTCTGTTTTAAATACAGTGGAGCAAGAAGGCGCTGACGATAATTTGTCATACCCTCACACCAGTCAGAAGTGGCAGTGAGGGAGGGTTTGTCGGAGGGAGAACTTTCTGATTCAGGAAGAATTTCTCAACAGGCAGAACCTGATGTTGTGACGTTTAAATTTAAGTTAGAGCATCTCCGCGCATTACTTAAGGAGGTGCTAACTACACTGGATGATTGTGACTCTTTGGTCATTCCAGAAAAATTGTGCAAGATGGACAAATTCCTTGAGGTCCCGGTGCACCCTGATGCCTTTCCGATATCTAAAAGGGTGGCGGACATTGTGAATAAGGAGTGGGAGAAACCAGGCATACATTTTGTTCCCCATGGTCGACCCAAGGAAGGACACATGGCAAACAGTCCCTAAGGTTGAGGGGGCAGTTTCTACGCTAGCCAAACGCATGACTATTCCCATTGAGGACAATTGTGCTTTCAAAGATCCTATGGATAAAAAAATTGGAGGGTTTGCTTAAAAAGATTTTTGTTCAGCAAGGTTACCTCCTCCAACCAATTTCGTGCATTATTCCTGTCACTACGGCGGCGTGTTTCTGGTTCGATGA
>NC_069500.1:976309228-976312217 GCF_027579735.1 Bombina bombina | reverse complement strand
TCTCATCTTGGATGTCCTCTCACTACCTTAAGCTAAATCTCTCCAAAACTGAACTGCTTATTTTTCCCCCTTCTTCCAATGTCTCCACCCCCACTATTTCTATAACTGTTGATAATTCCATCATTACCCCTACCCCGCACGCCCGATGTCTTGGGGTCACACTTGACTCAGATCTTTCCTTCACTCCTCACATTCAGTCCTTGGCTAAAGCCTGCCGCTTCCACCTTAAAAACATTGCTAAAATTAGACACTTCCTTACACAAGATACAACCAATATTTGAATCCACTCTCTCATCCTTTCCCGCCTCGACTACTGCAATTCTGTCCTCTCTGGTCTACCTAGCTGCCGCATAGCTCCTTTACAATCCATTATGAATGCCTCTGCCAGGCTCATCTTCCTTACTCGTCGCTCTTCATCTGCTGCACCTCTCTGCCAATCCCTTCACTGGCTTCCTCTTGCCTCTAGGATTAAACATAAAATCCTCACCCTGACATATAAAGCTCTCAACTGCACTGCTCCCCCCTACATCTCAGAACTTGTCTCTAGATACTCTCCCTCCCGTCCCCTTCGATCAGCTCAGGATCTCCTCCTCTCTTGTTACTTCCTCACATTCCCGTTTACAGGACTTCTCCAGACTGGCCCCCATCTTGTGGAATTCCCTGCCTCACTCCATAAGACTCTCCCCTAGTTTTAACAGCTTCAAGCGCTCCTTAAAGATTCTACTATTCAGGGATGCTTACAACCAACACTAACCTTCCCTAACTCCATCACTTTCCCCTTGAACCCCTTAGAATGTAAGCCTATGAGCCCAGCTGTTTGTAGATCGCCTTCATAAGAGCCGACTACAAAAGTGAAACTCTCGGCAGGGCCCTCTACCCACTTGACCCCTACAAAAGCTATCCTGTACACCGACTATGTTTACAGCGCTGCGGAATCTGTTGGCGCTCTACAAATTCCTGATGATAATAATAATAATTATGTTCCTAGCACTTAAAGGGATAAAAAACACATTTTTTTTTCTTGCACGATTTGGATAGAGAATCCATTTTTAAAGAAATTTCCAATTTACATCTACTGTGATATTTGCCTAATTGTCTTGGTATCATTTCTTGAAGGAGCATCAATGCTCTACTGGGAACTGGTTGAGCCAATAACAAGAGGCATATTAGTGCAGCCACCAATCACCAGCTAGCTGACTGAAGTGAATTGCTGCTCCTGTGACTACCTAGGTATGCTTTTCACCAAATGATACAAAGAGAATGAAGCAAATTAGTTAATAGAAGTAAATAGGAAAATTGTTTAAAACTGCATGTTCTATCTGACTTGTCAGTTTACTCTGTCAGTAATATCAGCCCCATTTGAATCATCAGACTATAGCAGCAGTAAGGCAGCTTGTCCCAATAAAGGTCACAAACCAAACAATACTGTAACTTTACTTTTACATTTATCTACATATAAACATGTGATTGGTTTGTCCATTTATAGTTTGATAGCTAAGTTTGCTTGTGTACAGTGAGTCTATAGTATGCTTGTGTATAGAGTCTATAGTATGCTTGTGTACAGTGAGTCTATAGCATAGGAGCACCAAAGGCTAAAGTAATCTATCAGGGCTATAAAAGAAACCTGCAACAGATGTTTCAGTGGGCCACTTAAAGACAAAATATACAACAAATGGTGACCTATCTAACAAATAAATATGTGTTAGACAGGCTTGTATTCTTCACTGGTGAGTTAATTCCCTATTTTACTCACTTGGTTAGATGGTTTTTGCATTTGTTTTTACTGTTACAGGCTGAGCATATCCACTGGTTGTTATACCTAGCTGTTCCGCACCACCAAGGCTGTTGCAGCACTATTAAGGACACCCTTTTAGGATATTATCTCAGGAAAGTCTAAAGGACAATATTCAGGATCCTTTCACTTATATGTTCTAAGAACAGACTGTCAGTGGGATTATTAAAAACACTCATCAGAGACGCTTTTTGTACACTATTTTTGCATTTTTCAATTAATCATTTTTTGCCCCAAGAGGGGCATTTATTCACTTGGGTACCCACTTGACTGTATTATTGTACATTGTATATATGCCAATGTCTGTTATTTATTTGTAACTCACTATATCTGGCACATAATTTGCACCTTAAGGTGGCAGACACTTATCACAGGTCCTAATTTAGCTTAGCCAGATTTAGTAAACTGTATAAATATTTCTGTTTTTATATCTGCTACAATTAAATAATATCTGTTTTTATATCTGCTACCAATATTTATTTGTTAGATAGGTCACTATCTATTTGTTAGATAGGTCACCATTTTTTGTATCTTTTGTCTTTAAGTGGCCCACTGCAACATTATCTGTTGCAGGTTTCTTTTATAGCCCTGATAGATTACTTTAGCCTTTGGCCCTCCTACTCTGTCACTTTTTCCCACGTAATTAGCTGGGTCCTTTGTTAGGAGGTCCCTTTATAGTGAGCTTGTTTTCTTTTCCGGGCGTAGTCAATTACCCCTGTTTTTTTTACAGCGAGTCTATAGTAGTGCTTGTGTATAGAGTCTATAGTATGCTTGTGTACAGTGAGTCTATAGTAGTGCGTGTATAGTGAGTCTATAGTATGCTTGTGTATAGTGAGTCTATAGTATGCTTGTGTATAGTGCGTCTATAGTAGTGCTTGTGTATAGAGTCTATAGTATGCTTGTGTATAGTGCGTCTATAGTTATGCTTGTGTATAGTGCGTCTATAGTAGTGCTTGTGTATAGAGTCCATAGTATGCTTGTGTATAGTCTATAGTATGCTTGTGTATAGTGCGTCTATAGTTATGCTTGTGTATAGTGCGTCTATAGTAATGCTTGTGTATAGAGTCTATAGTTATGCTTGTGTATAGTGCGTCTATAGTTATGCTTGTGTATAGTGCGTCTATAGTTATGCTTGTGTATAGTGCGTCTATAGTTATGCTTGTGTATAGTGCGTCTATAGTTATGCTTGTGTATAGT